>NC_054701.1:36833491-37133491 GCF_016097555.1 Gigantopelta aegis | reverse complement strand
CCCTGCCAAATAATGTGCAGTATTGCGTGAAAACGTAGGTCGTGGTGACCTACCACCATCCCAAGTGTTATGCGTTAGTTTACTGGTTATGCGTGGGAGTACCATAATTATGTGCGTGAGGAGATTTCACCATATTTAAAGTTGACACGTTATAAATAGACTCACTGGAGATAATTAAAAACTGGTGGTGCCGAAGTTGGGGAAAATTATATAAAAATAAAAGATCTAGTTGATGTTTTGGGGTTTGTTTTGTTTGTTGTTTGTTTGGGTGTTGTTTTTGGGTTGTTGTTGTTTGTTTGTTTGTTTGTTGTTGTTTTTTGTTTGTTTTTTTGCGGGGGGGGGGGGGGGTGTTGTTGTTTGTTAGTTGTTTTTTGCGTCAATAATGTATTGGCTGTTTCCAGTAACCCCCGCTCCCTATGTTAACTTGTTTCCGTCGTACCTGTGCGTGCGTGAGTAGCTTTTTATATGACAATGTTTTTTTATAATTATTATTACGAATGCATTACTGATAACAAATTTATTTTAGGCTACTACAAGTTAGTCTGAAAATTCAGTTTTCCCGAATGCGGAGATTTGCTTAACAACTGGGGGAATTGACACCCACCCACCCAACCCCTGTTTCGAACGCTTATGAGCCTCCCTAAACCCACCCACCCAACCAGTTTCGTACGCTTATGAGCCTCCCTAAAACATTTCCCACAGCCAAGGTTATTAAACGATGAAGAAAAAAAGACGTGAACGCGTCGGTGGTGTTATTAAGCCATCGAACATAAGGCTGGTAGGTACTGGGTTCGCAGCCCGGTACCGGCTCCCACCCTGAGCGAGTTTTAACGACTCAATGAGTAGACCTGTGTAAGACCAGTACACCCACCTCTCTCTCTCTGTCTGTCTCTCTCTGTCTGTCTGTCTGTCCGTCTCTCTCTCTCTCTCTCTCTCTCTCTCTCTCTCTCTCTCTCTCTCTCTCTCTCTCTCTCTCTCTCTCTCTAGCTCTCTCTCTCTCTCACCATTAACCCACTGGACAGACAGCCCAGATAGCTTAAGTGTGTGCCCATGACATCGTGCTTGAACCTTAATTTGATATAAGCACAAACATAAGTTGAAATGAAATAAAAGAAATGACTGGGGATCCCCATATTTTCTGTGCACAGCAATGTTAAATGTAATTTGATTATCAGTCGTGACTATCTTTTGACAGTCACAGCTCCTTTAGACAAGCTCACGTTTGGGCGTGGGTTTTTTGTGCGGGTTTTTTTGTAATCACTCAATAAATTTAGCTCATCTTGTCACGCGTAGCGTGTATCGCCATGTGATCCGATACTGAAGTAGAAGACCTCGTGACTTACGTACTTCTAATTGTAATAGGTAAACGCCAATTACACGTACCTGTCAAAGTATATTATAGTCAAACGACCGACAGGTGTCCCGGTTATTGTGACTTCTTAAATGGAAAGTGTAAATGGTAGAATTAAACAAGCACGGAAAATTGTGTTTTATTTCGGATTTGTAGCATTGTTTCTTTTCATCACATTAAAAAGTAATTATCTGATCCAAACTTGGCAGCATGTTTTTGGAGACAGTGCCAAAATAACTTCAGAAGATGGCTTGCTGAACCGACGCTTAAAATGGATAATCGACGAAAATCAAGAAAGCGGTATTTCACCAGGTCATTTGACCGAAGAACAAGCCGATCACAATCACCTGTCGCTCGGGCATAATGGAGTTACCACTACCGGTTTTGATAATGTTTACAAAGGTCACAGCACCGATGTAAAGGTAAGACACGACAAGTACCGAGTACTGTGCGATTATCAAACCGGAAGTGACGCATTGCAATAACATAAACACGTGAATGATTTTCCTGTCACAAAAATGAAAGCGAAATGATTTTCTGGAGAATGCTGGCCAGACGTGTTTCATATTTTTTAGAACATGCATGTCGTATGTCGAGGTTTATTATGTGTACGGTATAATATCCGCCCGGTCCCCTCCGTTATTTTTAGTTAGGGTTAGGGGTTAGGGGTTAGGGTTAGTGTTAGTGTTAGTGTTAGGGGTTAGGGTTAGGGTTGGGGTTGGGGTTGGGGTTGGGGTTGGGGTTGGGGTTGGGATTAAATGTAAGGGTTAGGGTAGGGGGGGACCGGGCGGATATTTTTCCGACAGAATAACACATACCATGCCCAGTCGTGGTGTACTGGCTGGAGCGAGAAATAGCCTAATGGGCCCACTGACGGGGATCGATCCCAGACCGACCGCGCATGTCAAAGGCCGTGGTATGTGCTATCCTGTCTATGGGATGGTGCCTATAAAAGATCCCTTGCTGCCAATCGAAAAGAGTAGCCCATGAAGTGACGACAGCGGGTTTCCTCCTTCAATATCTGTGTGGACCTTAACCATATGTCCGACGCCATATAACCGTAAATAAAATGTGTTGAAGTGCGTTGTTAAAAAAAACATTTCCTTAGATAAAACCACAAAAAAACTGCAGGTAATTTTTCAAGAGACGGATGTATACATGTACGGTTATATCTCTTCTGATATTTATCTCATGATTATGATACATTTTAATTCCGTATAATGCTCTAAAATACATCTCAGAGGTCGTAATTTTTCATACACTGACCCAAGCTCTCCCCTCACACTGTGCTGTCTTATTTCCATCAGGCCATTTCTTTTTCTTAGCAGGATATATTTCTTTTGGCTTGTTACTTTTAACAAAGTACAGAAGGCCATATTTTACTTCCTATTTCAAGCTTTGATCAGGCGAGTGCTTTACCATTAGGCTACATCTTACCCCTGTTATGGTTGGAGTCACCATGATTAGGATTTGTAGGTGGACCGCAAAAGATTGGGAAGAAATAAGATGAAAGGAAAGGAGTCTGAAGGCTATATCTTAAAAAAATAATAATATATATATATATGTACATGTATTCGAGGAAACGTTTTTTAAGCATTGAATTGTGGGTAATATTAACAGTGCATACTTTTTTTGCTGTGCATGTTCTACAGTTTAGAAAGAAACATGTTACAAAAGTATAAAACCCTCACATAATAAATGTACAGTGAAATCTCTCTAAAACAAGCACTTTTGGGACCAAGTGAAATGTCCGGTTTTAAGAGGTAATCGATTTACAAGGGTTAAGTACTGTACTGATTTTTAAAAAGGGACAGTAAAAAATGTCTGGTTTTCAGGCAATTCCAGTTTATAGAATGTCTGATTTTGAGAGATTTCACTGTATGTACAACACGTGGTGTTTGTTGTGTATAGTGTATTTTTCAGCAAAAAGGAATTGCTTAATTGGCACATAATTACATACTGCATAATACTAAAATGCATAAAAATATATAATTAAGTTTTAAACCTATACCATCTCTCGAAATAAAAAGTTTCATTATAAATTATTATCAAATTGTATAGATTATACATTTCTTATACAAGGGTGAAGATGAAATGCTGGAACATTTTAACGACACCACTGGAGGACATTAATTAATTAATCATCGACTATTGGATGTCAAACATTTGGTAATTGTGACACATAGTCATTAGAGAAAACCCGCTACATTTTTCCTAATGCAGAAAGGGATCTTTTATATGCACTTTCCTACAGACAGGATAGCACATACCACAGCCTTTGACAAGTTGTTGGGGATGGGACGTAGCCCAGTGGTAAAGTGCTCGTTTGATAACGCAGTCAGTTTGGGATCAATTCCTGTCGGTTGGCCCATTGGGCTATTTTTTATTCTAGCCAATGCACCACGACTGGTATATCAAAGGCAGTGGTATTTGCTATCCTGTCTGTGAGATGGTGCATATAGAAGATCCCTTGCTGCATTAGAAAAAATGTAGCAGTTTCCTCTAATGACTGTATGTCAAAATTACCAAATGTTTGACAACCATTAGCCGATGATTAATGAATCAATGTGCTCTAGTGGTGTTGTTAAACAAACCAAACATCTTCTTTTTTTTTGACTAGTTGTGGTGCACTGATTGGAACAAGAAATATGACGACTAAAGGCAGAATTGCAGGTGATTCACCTTGGTTGTTCCATCAGTTGCTATCATCTATCAAAAAAGGAAGAAAGGAAATGTTTTATTTAACAACACACTCAACACATTTTAATTACGGTTATATGGCATCAGACATATGGTTAAGGACCACACAGATATTGAGAGAGGAAACGCGCTGTCGCCATTTCATATGCACCATCCCACAGACATGATAGTACATACCACAACCATTGTTACACCAGTTGTGAAGCACTGGCTGGAACGAGAAAAGCCCAATGGGTCCACTGATGGGAATCGACCCTAGACCGACCACATATTAAGCAAATGCTTTACCGCTGGGCTACATCCCGCCCCCTAACAAAAAAAGGATATTTAATTTTAACCTATGCAATTTGATGGTAATTTGTAAAGAAACTTTTTTTATTTACACTGAGATTTAAAAAAAATGTTTTGCTAGTTGGTATTGGTATAAAAGCTAATAATGTTTTGATACGAATTTTAACGTTATTCATTAAAGAGTTATGTGCCAATTCATCGATTCCCTTTTGTGTGTGAAATGTAATGTTTAAAAGTATAAAAGTGATAACGATGTGTTTTCTATTTCAGTGTAGTGATTTCCACAAACTTCCAAATATAACGGACATTTGCCAGTTTGTCAATTCTACAGATGACTGCAAAATAAGTGAAGGTTTTATCAACTACACTTTATTTGTGTACTGTACACTGCAGATAGTGCCACTAGCCCTAGCCATTGTGGTAAGTACATATATATGTATATATATATTTTGGGGGGCTGGTGCTCTAGTATACTCTTGTGCCACATCGATATTGATTATCTTTGGTAGGAAGTTAAGCGTGTTGCATCTGTGCAACAATTGCGTACATATAATTTTTGTTATATATGCTAATAATGTAACAGCTGTTTACTGTTTTTGTTTTGCACCGAGTTTAATCCATACCTGTGATGTCATACTATTATTCTAATTGTAGATTTTTTTTAAGAGTCCACAGTTGAGAACAATACAGTTTGAAATTTTTGTACATTGAGCTTGGGGATTAGAACCAACAACTGACTAACTGTGTACATTGTAAACAAGTACAATGCTTTAGTCCACAAATGCATTGATCATCGAACATCATCATGTAATTTAGGCCTTAATCAATGGGTAGGTGTAAGTCCACTACACCCTCTTCTCTCTCACTAACAACTAACATGGTCATGGTTAGGTTTTTAATGTGTTCATATACCTTTATGGTTTCGAACACTAATAACTAACCCACTGTCCTGGACAGACAGCCCTGATAGCTGAGGTGTGTGCCCAGGACAGCATGCTTGAACCTTAATTGGATATAAGCACGAAAATAAGTTGAAATGAAATCAAATAAGTGTTATAAACCTGATACAAGTGACACTGGTAGTAATGTATTCAGATGAAATACAATGAAGATTGTTGAATACTTAATCAGAAATCAGAAATTACAAGTTTAGCATGTGTTATACGCTTAATTTTTATGCCGGCCATGTATCCACTGTTTAGAATTACTGGCCATATCATTCAGGTTAGGTCCAAAAGGATCCTCGTATTTTAGGTTATTATTTATGTAAATATTCCGTACCATTTTAATAAAAATTTAATTAAAAAATATAAAATAGTACCGGTAGTTAATTTGGCAGCCACATTATTTAATTAATAATGAATTAAGTAAGAGAATACATGGTTAACTGTTGATTCTTGAAAAATAACTCACTTTAGTCCATTACATGTACATAATGCAAACCTTATATTTTCAATATCAAATATAACTGTAATAACTAAGCTTTTAAAATGGATCATCTATAGTCCATCCCATCCTCCTACAAAAATATTTTTTGTAAATAATTTCACTTTAGTTTGACATGAGGAGAAAAGTAAAAGTGTTTTGGAAATAAAAAAATATACTATTTTTGTGTGCAATTTAGAAAACAATCGGCTTAGAAATAACTAACTTGAAGTAAATTCTAAAAAAAAGCATTACCCGTGAGAAGGACTATAGTTTTAATTTTCCTCCTGACTCTTTGCCATTCTTTGAATCAACATTATGTAAAAAATAGTATTAGTTATTGTGAACTTAAGAAGCTCTAGGGCATAATGGGATGATAACATGGTATCCATGAAGGGCAGATACTCCTCACTGGCCTCGGTGGCGTCGTGGTTAAGCCATCAGACTATAGGCTGGTAGGTACAGGGTTCGCAGCCCGGTACTGGCTCCAACCCAGAGCAAGTTCTTATGGGCTCAATAGGTAGGTGTAAGGCCACTACACCCTCTTCTTTCTCACAAACTACTAACCAACTAACCCACTCTCCTGGACAGACAGTCCAGATAGCTGAGGTGTGTGCCCAGGACAGCGTGCTTGAACCTTAATTGGATATAAGCACGAGAATAAGTTGAAATGAAATGAATACTCCTCACTGTCCTGACTAGTGAATTGAGCACTTTTCAGGTTAAAGAATAAAGACTGAATATTTCGAAATCTTTTATTCTTTAGGGTTTCTTATTCTTTGAAGTGGGTTTAGTGCTTCCGTCTTTGTATGTGCTTGGTTTTTACAACATTTTTGTTATTTAATTTTGTGCTAAATGTAATACGTATAGAGAAAGAAATGTTTTTCATTTAACAAAACACTCAGTGCATTTTTATTGTCTATTGTTATATGGCATTAAACGTATGGTTAAGAACCACACATAATGAAAAAGAAAACCCATCAAAGGCTATTAATTCGAAACGGATTGTGCATCTGGTGAGTGGTTTACAACTGGGCTATGTTCTCATGTGAAATAAAGTGCTTGCACAGAAATCTTTGAACCTTAAAACAAAGTTCAGAACATGCTTGCTTACACTCTTTGTTTTTTATACGCGCCTGTATATCCCTTCAAGGTTAAAAAATATTATCTGATACTGAATATATTGTGTTAATATTTAAGATAAACCAAAGAAATTGCATCAGTCTTAGGCTTCGGTATCAACTTGTTTAAGTTACATGACATTGGCAGTATTGGCAAATGGTCATTTCCATGTTAACTGAGAGTGAAAACGCAAACTTGATGAGTGTTTAGCATTATTAAACAATGTGATAGAATGGAGAGATGACTGTGTAACCATAACTTAAAACATCATTTGTTGATTTTACAGTTTGTATGGTGGCTGTTTCTCTTTGTGGGTTTGGCTGTCACAGCAGAAGATTTGTAAGTCACATGTAAATTATGGTCAAACTTTATCTCGACGGCTGTTATTACATTATCCCAGGATATTTCAAGGTTGAGAAATAGTTCCTTTATCTCGATGGCTGTTATTACATTATCCCAGGATACCTCGAGGTTGAGAAATAGTTCCTTTATCTCGATGGCTGTTATTATATTATCCCAGGATATTTCAAGGTTGAGAAATAGTTCCTTTATCTCGATGGCTGTTATTACATTATCCCAGGATATTTCAAGGTTGAGAAATAGTTTCCTTTATCTCGATGGTTGTTATTACTTTATTCCAGGATACCTCAAGGTTGAGAAATAGTTTCTTTATCTCGATGGCTGTTATTACATTATCCTAGGATATTTCAAGGTTGAGAAATAGTTCTTTTATCTCGATGGCTGTTATTACATTATCCTAGGATATTTCAAGGTTGAGAAATAATTCCTTTATCTCGATGGCTGTTATTACATTATCCTAGGATATCTCGAGGTTGAGAAATAGTTTCCTTTATCTCGATGGCTGTTATTACATTATCCCGGAATACCTCGAGGTTGAGAAATAGTTCCTTTATCTCGATGGCTGTTATTACATTATCCCAGGATATCTCGAGGTTGAGAAATAGTTTCCTTTATCTCGATGGCTGTTATTACTTTATTCCAGGATATCTCGAGGTTGAGAAATAGTTCCTTTATCTCGATGGCTGTTATTACATTATCCCAGGATATCTCGAGGTTGAGAAATAGTTCCTTTATCTCGATGGCTGTTATTACTTTATTCCAGGATATCTCTTTTATCTCGATGGCTGTTATTACATTATCTTAGGATATTTCAAGGTTGAGAAATAGTTCCTTTATCTCGATGGCTGTTATTACATTATCCCAGGATATCTCGAGGTTGAGAAATAGTTTCCTTTATCTCGATGGCAACTTTATTCCAGGATATCTCGAGGTTGAGAAATAGTTCCTTTATCTCGATGGCTGTTATTACATTATCCCAGGATATCTCGAGGTTGAGAAATAGTTCCTTTATCTCGATGGCTGTTATTACATTATCCCAGGATATCTCAAGGTTGAGAAATAGTTCCTTTATTCCTTTAGGTTGAGAAATCTTTATCATCGATGGCGAGGTTGAGAAATAGTTCCTTTATCTCGATGGCTGTTATTATTATCCCAGGATACCTCGAGGTTGAGAAATAGTTCCTTTATCTCGATGGCTGTTATTACATTATCCCCAGGATATCCCTCGAGGTTGAGAAATAGTTTCCTTTATCTCGATGGCTGTTATTACATTATCCTAGGATATCTCGAGGTTGAGAAATGTTATTACATTATCCCAGGATACCTCGAGGTTGAGATTATCCCAGGATATCTCGAATTTCCTTTATCTCGATGGCTGTTATTACATTATCCCAGGATACCTCAAGGTTGAGAAATAGTTTCTTTATCTCGATGGCTGTTATTAACATTATCCTAGGATATTTCAAGGTTGAGAAATAGTTCTTTTATCTCGATGGCTGTTATTACATTATCCTAGGATATTTCAAGGTTGAGAAATAATTCCTTTATCTCGATGGCTGTTATTACATTATCCTAGGATATCTCGAGGTTGAGAAATAGTTCTTTTATTCCTTTATCTCGATGGCTGATGGCTGTTATTACATTATCCTAGGATATCTCGAGGTTGAGAAATAGTTTCCTTTATCTCGATGGCTGTTATTACATTATCGAGGTTGAGAAATAGTTCCTTTATCCAGGAATACCTCGAGGTTGAGAAATAGTTTCCTTTATCTCGATGGCAACTTTATTCCAGGATATCTCGAGGTTGAGAAATAGTTCCTTTATCTCGATGGCTGTTATTACATTATCCCAGGATATCTCGAGGTTGAGAAATAGTTTCCTTTATCTCGATGGCTGTTATTACTTTATTCCAGGATATCTCAAGGTTGGGAAATAGTTCCTTTATCTCGATGGCTGTTATTACATTATCCCAGGATATCTCGAGGTTGAGAAATAGTTTCCTTTATCTCGATGGCTGTTATTACTTTATTCCAGGATATCTCGAGGTTGAGAAATAGTTCCTTTATCTCGATGGCTGTTATTACATTATCCCAGGATACCTCGAGGTTGAGAAATAGTTCCCTTTATCTCGATGGCTGTTATTACATTATCCCAGGATATCTCGAGGTTGAGAAATAGTTCCTTTATCTCGATGGCTGTTATTACATTATCCCAGGATACCTCGAGGTTGAGAAATAGTTTCCTTTATCTCGATGGCTGTTATTACTTTATTCCAGGATACCTCGAGGTTGAGAAATAGTTCCTTTATTTCGATGGCTGTTATTACATTATCCCAGGATACCTCGAGGTTGAGAAATAGTTTCCTTTATCTCGATGGCTGTTATTACATTATCGAGGTTGAGAAATAGTTTCCCCAGGATATCTCGAGGTTATTACATTATCCCAGACTCGAGGTTTTTCCTTTATCTCGATGGCTGTTATTACATTATCCCAGGATATCCTGAGGTTGAGAAATAGTTCCTTTATCTCGATGGCTGTTATTACATTATCCCAGGATATCTCGAGGTTGAAAAATAGTTCCTTTATCTCGATGGCTGTTATTACATTATCCCAGGATATTTCAAGGTTGAGAAATAGTTCCTTTATCTCGATGGCTGTTATTACATTATCCCAGGATATTTCAAGGTTGAGAAATAGTTTCCTTTATCTCGATGGCTGTTATTACTTTATTCCAGGATATCTCGAGGTTGAGAAATAGTTCCTTTATCTCGATGGCTGTTATTACATTATCCCAGGATATTTCAAGGTTGAGAAATAGTTTCCTTTATCTCGATGGCTGTTATTACTTTATTCCAGGATATCTCGAGTTTGAGAAATAGTTCCTTTATCTCGATGGCTGTTATTACATTATCCCAGGATATCTTGGGGTTGAGAAATAGTTTCTTTATCTCGATGGCTGTTATTACATTATCCCAGGATATCTCGGGGTTGAGAAATAGTCCCTTTATCTCAATGGCTGTTATTACATTATCCCAGGATATTTGAGGTTGAGAAATGGTTCCTTGTTATTTGTAAATGAGGAACTGAAACTGTTATGTTTATCTCAAAATAATAATTTGTGTTCCAATCAGTGCACCACAACTGGTTAAAAGCTGTGGTATGTGTTTTCCTGTCTGTGGGAACGTGCATATAAAAGATCCCTAGCTACATTAGGAAAAATGTAATGGGTTTCCTCTCATGACTATGTGTCAGAATTACTAAATGTTTGACATCCAATAGCCGATGATTAATTAATCAATGTGCTCTAGTGGTGGTGTTAAACAAAACAAACTTTATTTTAAAAAGTCTTCATTGTTTTGAAGCTGAATAGCAGAAAAAACATGTGATGCTGAACATTGAAATCCTTGTGCAACGTCTCTGATGACTATCTGGCTAACATCAGTCAACTTTCCAGATTTTGTATGTTCGCCATTTCAAGAGATTTATGATTTGTTAGGACAGGAATGCCGTCATACTAAATGCAACTCTATTTACAAGGCATGCAAACATATTACAATTTTAATATTCTTAAATTTTTAAGTTATTATGAGTGGGATTGATTCATTTGTAATTATTTAAATATGGCACTGGTAACTAATATTCTTTAGAATACTGTAGGTATCACCTTTTGAAGTTGCACTCCATTCCTAGAAAAATCCTTCATCTGCCTCTGAGTCTGCATTTGACTTTCTAACATCTGTCGCCATTTTGTTTTGGGGTGCTACCGGTATCTTTTTTCCTTGCCTTCTGGGCCTCGTTTCACGAAGCAATCTTAGCACTATGCACTTAAGGTGATCTTAAGGCTAACATCGCTTTGCGGAACAGGGGCCTGGTATCTAATATACATGTATTGCTATAGTCCCTTGATGAGAAATGCACAAACTTATAAATGATATATTGTATACTAAGCAGTTTAACAATGGTACATATACTGTATAATTTCTGTTTCTCCATTGTAGCTTCTGTCCAGCTTTGACTGTGATTTCCCAGACACTACACCTCAGTCACAATATTGCAGTATCCTTTTTGTTACATCAGAATTAAAGAATTTACCTAATATTTTTTTCATCAAACACTGATATATAATATGTTTTCATGGTGGTGATAGATTGAATTTCAATTACTTGATTTTGTTTCCAGTGGTTTGGATTCTTTGTTGTTTACTTTCTTAACCTCCTGCAGGGTGTTACTTTCCTAGCATTTGGAAATGGAGCACCAGATATTTTTTCAGCCATTGCGGCTGTTAATAGTGCCAAGAATGGAGATGCAGGTCTTGCGGTTGGGGCTCTGTTTGGTACGTTTGTTTTGTACAGCAAAACCTTTAAAAACAGGGTCCTTTCCTAACTGGAATTGCCACAAAACCAGATGTTTTTCAATATCCTTTTTAAAAAATATCAGTACAGAGCATAACCTCTCTAAACCTCTTTAAGTTCTTATCACACATATGTGTGTTATTAGTATGTGTTATGAAAAATAATAAATGATGTTCTCACAAACACGTATATAAGAAAACATGTTTATTTAGAAATTTCGTTGATAGAAAGAACAAGATAAAACCTGCTGAAACCACATATGCTTCTTTTACCAATGAAGCGGCAAGAGTTCTTTTATATGCACCTTTCCACAAAAAGAATAGTACATGCCATGATTTTTGATGTACCAGTTATGGGGCACTGGGATTAGGATGGGGAGAAAACTGTATCCATCAAGGACAATCGATCCTACAAACCATAGCACCTCAAGTTACTGCAAGGCTTCTAGAATGTTTTTATAAAATCCACTAGCCATGGGATCAGTGATCTTTTTAATTCACTAGCCATGATTAAAAATTCACTAGCACTACTTTACTTTAAGTTAATACAATTTTATTAAATAGTAATAATCAGATATGTCACCTAAACAGGGAGATAAGAGCTTAAAAAACACTAACATTGGGGATTGGGGTAGGGGCAACATATTCATATTTACAAAATAGACTTAACTGCAACATTTGACCCATTTATTTCACTAGCCATCGGGCATGGCAATAGTAGTTATTTACTAGCCCAACATTGAATATCACTAGCCATGGGAGTGAGGCTACCATAATCTTGAAGCCCTGGGTTAGTGGTCTACCACTGAGGTGCATCTCACTCCTTAATATCATTTAGCTGCAGTAGCTGATCCATGTCTTGAATAAAACTGTATTATTAGTTGAAGGACATTGATTTATTAATCATTGGCTGTTTGATATAAAGATTTGATAATTCTGATATATAGTCTTAGAGAGGAAACTCGCTACATTTTTAGCAGCAAAAGATCTTTTATATGCTCTTTCCCACAGACAGGACAGAATATACCACAGCCTTTGATGTACTGGTACATGATCATGGGGCACTGGTTGGATCAGGAAAAAAAAAAGAAGCAAATGGGTCCACCTATAGTGTCCATCCCATCCTCCTATGAAAATGGTTTTTGTAAATAATTTCATTTTGGTTTGACTTAAGAAGAAAAGTAAAAGTGTTTTGGAAATAACAAAAAAATACTATTTTTGTGTGCAATTTAGAAAACAATTGACTCAGAAATAAATAGCCTGTAGTAAATTCCATAGTATAAAAAATGGCATTCCCTGTGGGGAGGGTTTCGTTGATATACTCGATCGTGCTAATTAAACCTGAAATTGGGTGGATTTTGACCTTTGACCCATTCTTAAGTGGATTCGGTACAGGGGTTGACACTTAAGAATCACTGATCCTTAGTCAGGATACCCTAAAGAATATTTTGGCATCAGTTTCGTTGATGTACTCAACCATGCTAATTAAACTTCTAATTAGTGCTAATTAGGGGCGTTCTTAAGTGGACTAAGTACAGGAGATGACACTTAAGAATAGTGGATCTTAATTAGTACATCAACAGAGAACATTTTGGCGTAGATTTGATTGGTGTACTCAACCATGCTAATTAAATTAAAATTTGGGGTATTTTGAGGGGTGGCTCCTTGGATTGGTACAGGAGATGACACTTAAGAATGACCATTTGGGGGTCCCACAGCCCACACCTACATATTCCAGGCCTCAAACCTTTTGTACTCTCAATGCTAATTAAACCTCTCTGGGCTCCCGGTTTACCACCCCTAATATGTGGAATGCGGCTTTGTGTAACAATGCTTTTTTTTTTTTTAATGGCAAAATACGTGTAAATTACAGTGTTACAACTGTAGCATTTATATTGCACATTAAAAAACAAATGTGACAAGGTTATCAAATGAATTAAGACTGCAGATTTCTATATTTGTAATCTGTCTAGGGCCTCCACAAGTCCAAAATATTTGACTCCAGTCCACGAGGGTCAAACTCGACCCAGACCCGAGTACCCGATGCTTACACTTAGATGATGATGAGATTAAGGAATAAACTAAAATAGCACATGCATCTTAATTCCAGGGCTGAACATGGATGCCAAATCATGCCATTGTATAGCATTTACAAACCGGTTGATATGATCTGACGGATGAACGGCCAGTTTTTAAAAGAGAAACTAGCACATGATCATATAATTATTGTGTAACTTGTATCGTTGATTATCTACTGCTGAAATTATTGTCCTACATTGTCCATTTTATTATAGTTGATCATTGTATTCCACCTTGTACGGGTACTCGTGTCTTGTGAACGAACTCGAGTCTTTCTGTACTCGGCCTGTGCGTGAGTACTCCAAGTACTCGTGGAAACCCTAAGTCTGTTAGTCCAATTCCCTTCCCATACAACCTTGAACAAAAATTATTGAGTCTTCATGGTTCTATTTAATGGAATACCCTTGCAATAGAATGTTTGGGTATGCATATCATACATGTAGCTAGATTTGCATAACACTGGTTAATGGTAATAGTGTTGTAAATATCATTTATCACATGCTGTACAGGTTTTAAAAGAAGCAGTCTTGGTTATTATCCATATGGTTCAAAATAAAAATGTTAATGGTGCTGTAAATATCATTTATCTTAATATATGCTATACAGGTTTTAAATGAAGCTGTTGCATCCCTCCCCCTCCCCTCATAAGACATGAATCTCATGAAATTAACAGTCCTGAACCTTATTGTTCAAAGCTTAGTTAAATTAACCCTGGGTTAGTTTGCCTTGTAATTTTTTTTTTTTTTTCTCACAAATACAAAATAAACTTTAGATTTGATAGTGTGTGCATACATTTGGTTATTCTAAATCAAATTTCAACATACATGTTTTCAGTTATTATTTGTATTGATTTAGTCCTTGGTTTTAGTTAATTAACCAACATTTGAACAACTGGTCCCTGGTGTACCAAAGCTTTTACAGCTAGCCCAGTCAAGTACAAGTATTTTTCATTTATAATCCAGTTTTAGACAAAACTGAACCGTGTATTCTGTGTGACTCTCAGTGTATATTGTTTGTATTCGCAGGTGCTGGTATGTTTGTGACGACGGTGATTGCTGGCACCATATCTATTGTCAGCCCTTTTGATGCCATGCAACGACCATTTCTTCGAGATGTCATATTTTTCTTGGCTGCTGTGTTTTGGCTGTTCTACATTCTGTGGAAACAGGAAATCACCAAATATGAAGCATTGGGTAAACTAAACCACAGACATCGGAAGTAAAAGGAGGGGAACAAGGGAACACCCCAACTCAGGATATAAGATAATGCATTGCTGCCCCAAGTTAAAAATCAAATTATTATGTAGGTTCAAAATAAAAGTGTTGTAAATGTCCGTAACCCTAAACTATTTTTAGCACAATTTTCAGCCCATAAATAATTAGACGTATCATCATTTCAAAAGTGAGTAAAGTGGGCCAATTAATTTTAGAATGTAACTTATTAATCTTAATTATTGTAAATGTTTTTTAATCTCCAAAACCAGACTAAATCCTTATTTGTGGTATATGAATTGATAAACGATACATAAAGTCTGTTTTCATTTTTTTTTTTGTCCAGGGTTTATCCTGTTGTATGTATTCTACGTATTGGTGGTTGTGATTGGCCGCTATATTTACCAACGAACCCGTAGCGATGAGCACCCAGTACTTCATGTTCCTCATCTTGATGACAATTCACACGAACAATGTAAGTAACAGTCAAGTTTGGAAGATTCTTCCAGGGTTTTATCAGCTATGTTTCTAGACTCCGATAATCGGCATCATTCCCCACCATTCCCCAAAGGCTGTGTCGTTTTTTTTTAATTCCCAATTTTAGAGTAAAGACGTCCCAATCTTAATGTAAATAATTCCTATTTTTTATTATTATGTAAAGTAAACTTTGTTTTGTTTAACGACACCACTAGAGCACATTGATTTATTAATCATCGGTTATATGTCAAACATTTGGTCATTTTAACATATAGTCTTAGAGAGGAAACCCACTACATATTTCGATTAGTAGCAAGGGATCTTTTATTAGCACCATCTCACAGACAGGATAGCACATACTACAGCCTTTGATATATCAGTTGTGGTGTACTGACTGGAATGAGAAATAGCCCAATGGGCCCACCGACAGGGATCGATCCTAAACTGATCTCGCATCAAGCGAGGGCTTTACCATTGAGCTACGTCCCACGCCCCTACAGCACAGAGGACAATATTGTTTAACTTTTATGTAAGGAGAACTAGAATTTTCCATAATTCGGTATTTTAGTGCCACTCAAAAACTGTTTTGTTCTTATTCTTTGATGGAATATTCACATCAACACCCCTACTTTGTAAAATTTTCCAATGGGATTTTCAACCCTGCATCATCATACAGACATGGGGGAAACAAGGAGAAAACAACTCCATTGCATTAGGTTGAAATTAGCTGTTAACAGAGGATATACTATGTTATGTTTTAAAATTACATATGGTTTTCCATATAGTATCAATATGGTGATATCTTAAATGGCTCCCAAAATCTAAGTTAGGAGTGCAATAGACCTCTTTCACAATACCATTGCGCACGTGCGCTAAGAGTAATGCTGAATTAGACTGAATCCAGCCTGTATACAACTTAGGGGGGGGATGATCGACAGTTGTCATGAGTGTCGTGAGTAGCTTTGTAGGAGCTGTGAATCTCTAGCGACTAATGTACATATTTTGTATTGGATGGTAAAATGGCTGCGAAAAATGGTCTACTAAAGTTTACATCAGAATGGTTTAAGAACAAAAGCAGTGAAACATTAACTTAAACGAAGTCTCTGGATCGGCCTGTCAAGGGTTTTAACAACGCAAAATTAAAAGATTTATACAATAAAATTAACTTAAGTGGAATGTGTTTGCTACTTTTAACAATTAGAATTATAGTTAAATATTCAAGCGGATGTCCAGTGATGTTTAATTCGCCACATGTATCAGTATTTAAAATTTAATAAAATATGTCTCCCCTCCCAAACAAAAATTGCAAGCTTAATAAATAGCTGGTAACAACCTTGCGGCAAGGTAGTAACTACCGCGTTTCGAGCTAGTATTTGGAACCTTTTTACAACCTTGCCGCAAGCTTGCGACGAGCTTCTTGCAAGCTTGCGACGAGCTTCTTGCAAGCTTGCGACGAGCTTCTTGCAAGCTTGCGACGAGCTTCTTGCAACCTTGCGACGAGCTTCCTGCAAGCTTATTCAGTTTAAGCTAGTATTTGGAACCTTTTTACAACCTTGCCGCAAGCTTGCGACGAGCTTCCCGCAAGCTTATTCAGTTTAAGCTAGTATTTGGAACATTTTTACAACCTTGCTGCAAGCTTGCGACGAGCTTCCCGCAAGCTTGCGACAAGCTACCCGCACGCTTGCGACGAGCTTCCCGCAAGCTTGCAACAAGCTTCCTGCAAGCTTGCGACGATCTCCCTACAAGCTTGCATCAGTGGCAGCCATCTTGCATCTTGTATAATTCTTTAAAAAAACAACAATGGTTTTAAAGTGAAAAACATGAACAGTTAAAACAAAAAAATAGGTGCTACATGTTGTCAGATACTTAGGCTACAAAATTAGTTTACCTGTCTGATAGACATGTTCCATTTATGTGGGATAGTCTTGACTAAACTAATATGCTAAAAAGCTCCTGGTCCTATATTCTTCTTCTTCTTCTTGTTTTAGGTTATATTCCTCCACTATCTGGAGATCCACACTGTGGTGTAAAGTCATTTGTTTGTTTCTTCTGTTTTCTTTTTTCTCCTGTTCCACCAAGCAGGATTCAACCAAACTTGGTCCAAATGATCCTCTTATAGACCTGACCAAGTGTTGTTATTTTTCAGGACAATAAAAATTCCAAGATGGCCGCCCTGGCCTCTGAATAACTGAGACATTTTTAACTTTTACTATTGTATTATCATTCGTATGTATTAATATTAATTTTGTTTTAATTATTATTGTAAATACTATCTAAATATGTAACATGTATGTTTGGTTGTTTAGCCACTGTTCCCACTGAATTTGATAAATCATATGAGAAGTTATGAATTAAAAAAAAAATAACCATGAAAATTATTTGGACTTAGCTTTTTCTCCACAAGTGTAGACATGCTTTCACAGTTGAAGCTAGATATACATGCAGCAAGCTTACAAAAATGAAAACATGCTTGCGGGAAGCTTGCACAGTTGAAGATATGCATGCAGCAAGCTTGCAAAATGAAAACATGCTTGCGGGAAGCTTGCACAGTTGAAGATATGCATGCAGCAAGCTTGCGCATGCTTTCACAAATGAAAACATGCATGCGGCAAGCTTGCAGAAATACTGACTACCTTACGCGAGCTAAATGTTAGCTTGCAAGTAGCTTGCATTGCTTGTACTACCTTGTAACAACCTTGTAACTACCTTGCAACAACCTAGCCGCAAGCATGCATTTTTGTTTGGGCGCGCGCTTCCCCCTAAAAAAAAAAAAAAAACCCCTACCTCACATAGACCTTTATAACAGCTCTATTTTTCCCTTATCGTTTCATTAAAAAAAGACAGTTGTACAACTACTAATCAATGCTACATGTCTATCCACAAATTATTTATTTATTTATCTTATTTTATTTTCACTATCATTTATATCAGATATACATACAACTTCACTTGAAATAATATCTGATATTTACAAAGTTTTAAAATATTTATTTATCTTATATTATTTATATATAAATATATATATACACACACACACATATATATACACATATATATATACACATATATATATGTTTATTTATCTTATTTTATTTATTTATTTTATTATATTTCTTTCTTTCTTTCTTTTATTTATTTTTTACTATCACTTATATCAGTCACATACAACTTCATTTCAAATATCTGGTATTTACGAAGGTTAAATTTTTATTTTTTATTTGTTTAATTCTTTTTTTTGTTTATACTTTAGCATCATTTATATTAGTCATATACAATTTCATATGAAATATCTCGTATTTACGAAGTTTTAAAAATCTATATTTTCTTTATTTATTAGGCCCTTTTTCTCCTTTTTCATTCACCATTTTAATTATTTCAGCTTAAATTCAGGCTTGGTCTGTTTACTTTTGTTGATTGTCCTTCATCCAAGGCATTACTTAATATGTTTGCTTCCAACATTCAAAAGAAGTACATTATGACTGTGCAAAATAAACCCTCATGAGTTTATAATAAAGAGACCATCCTGAATTTGTAGCCATATTATCAAGTTGTCAGCTAGTCTGATCTGTTATAAATAAAACTTACATGTTTCTTAGGCTAAATAACTGTGCTTCAAATTGTGCGCCCCCACCAACTCCCTTATCATTCCTACAGGCCTAATTCAAATGTTTTATAGTACCGTAACTCAAATTTCATATGTATCATTTAATTTTATTCGCAGTACTGAACAAAATTTTAAATAACTGGGTAAAAAGAAATCCTGAGAAGAATCCTGAATGTATTTATCTGTATAATGCTTTATAAATATTTAAATCATGTTAAATATGATAAATATCTGCATACACACACACGCATACATTAATATTATTTCAGCCCATATCCGATATTTATCGTGTACGGATCCGAACCGATGGTTTCTCTGGAGTTAACAACAAAATATTTTTTATTTCTTGATAAGCAATAATTAACAAATACAATGTATCTCCAATAAGTCTTTTTTGGATGTCGACAGAATTTGCGGGTTCCCTACTGATAGAATAATTAATCATGGAGATATTCACATTCCTATTGCGTAGCCTCCCATTGTCTATGCCCCCCAACTTGTACACAGAGCTATTTTTGCGATATCTCACGTGAGTTCATGGTTAGCGTCCATGAGTTGCTCCGCGACACTATGAGCAGTGGCATGTGAAAGAGGTCTATTAATCACGTCCCTGCATTTTTTTTAATGTCAAGGTCTGGTTTCCAAAAGATTTTAGATTTACTTTGTGTTTTACTAAAACTATATTTTTGTTATTTCAGCATTATACACGTCTGGGGAACAGAAGTATGTTATGAGACCTGCTGGCAGTGTGCAGGGTATGTTTCATAGAATGGTTTACTTATTGTTGTAATGGGAGGGGCAGTTGCCGTTTCTTGGAATTCAGAGTCAATTGCAACAATTTCCGTGTGTGTTGGGCACATTACACACAAAAATATTTATTAAAAACTAGCTCAATTATTGATTCTATTTAAGTTTAATATATTTTTTTTCTCAGCTAAAGAAGAAAGAACCCCACTGTTAGAGAATGCTGTGGTAGAGAACTACAGTTTAAAGCAGCAGCTGCCAGAAGAAGAAAGAACGGTATTCAAACAGTTTCTCTCATCCATCAACCCGATTGACACAGAGATGTGGCCAGAGATGAGAATACACAGTAAAATATTTGAAATATTTAAGGTACAGTAAATCTTGTGAATTACATGTACAATGAAACCCCTGTAAACTGGACACACTTGGGACCAAGACAATGGTCCAATTTTAAGAGGGATCTGGTTTAGAGAGGTTTAGTTCTATTCTGGTTATTAGAAAGGGACTGTAAGACGTCTGGTATTGAGGGAATTCCAGTTTACAGGGGGTCCGGTCTTGAGAGGTTTCACTGTATTCAAGGAGTTTTTTTTGTTACATTTTTTTCAATTATCAGATATAATGCTAGTCGATTTGAAAAGACAAATTTGACTAACAGATTGAATGCTATATCTGTAAAATAATTTGTATATCTTTATTTGAAATGCGATACCCTTTCTCATTCCAGCCAGTGCACCACAACTTCATGTGAGTGCTCTGCCACTGCACTGAGCTACATCTCACACTTCCTATCTGTGGGAAATGATATCCTTTTGCTATGTGTCTATAGTCCGTCCCACAGGGATTGCATTTTTTTCATACTATGTAATTTATTACAAGTTATTTATTTCTGAACCGATTGATTTGTAAATTGTCCACACAGATTGTATTTCTTTGTTATTTCCAAAACACTTTTACTTTTCTTCTTACGTCAAATCAAACTGAAATTATTTACAAAAAACATTTTAATAGAATGATGGGATGGACTGTAGTCATGCTCTTTAGACAATGTGTTAGAATTATTCTATGGTTGATACTGAATTTCTTCTGATTACACAACCTATGTTTCTGATGCTCTCCAAGTTTTGAAAAACAGAATTGTAATTGTATGTTTTTGTAGGTAGGCAGGTAACTAGTTTAACGTGCTCATATACCACTGGCATTACGAACACGCTGTGTTTTTTGTAAACTATAATTGCAGTGTCCAATACTGCTGATACTGAAGCTGACGATCCCAGTGGTGGACTACAGTAATGAAAACAAACATAACTGGAACCGAGTGCTCAACAGTCTGCATTGTTTTACTGGACCGCTTTTCGCCAGCTTAGCAACACAAAGTACGTGTCTGCGTCAGAAATCTTAAATACTGTAGGAGGAATATTCTAATTACATTCTCATAGCCAGTCTGACAATTAAAAAAAAAAAAATTGAACACTTTATACAGTCTATCTCTAGTTCAGCCAGTGCACCATGACTGGTATATCAGAGGCTGTGCTATCCTATCTGTGAGATTATGCATATAAAAGATCCCTTTCTACTAATGGCAAAATGTATTGGATTTCTTCTCCAAGACTATATGTCAGAATTACCATAGGTTTGACATCAGTAGATAGCAGATAATTAATAAATCAATGTGCTCTAGTGGTGTCCTTAAAAAAGAAAGGTGTAAATGTTTTACTCAATGTTTTGACAGCATCCAGTTACTTTTATCAGTGGAACATACTTTTCCTAAACAGTGTATGTAATGTTCATCTTCACTTAAGAATAGCCATTTAATATCAGACAGCTTTTCTTACGTTCAAACTAACCTCCAAGTAAAGAGTGACAAACATGTTGGGGTTTTTTATAAGTGGAATGACATCACATGCTGTTCTCTTCTTCTGATGTAGAAGTTACATGACTTTCTGGTTTAATTGCTACATAGGTTAATGCAGGGTTTTACAAATCCATTAGCCCCTGATCCCAGCTAGTGAATTTTCGGTGTGGATTAGTGGAAATATTCACCTGTATTACTAAAATAGATAAGATAAGATAAGATTGATTGATTGAAAACATATTTTATTGTACAAAGAACAAAATAATCCAGCACAAATTTACGAGGCCCTCTTCTATATACATGGCAAGCAATATTACATAGCTGTAAATATAAACTACATGTAAACAGTGAAGGATAGCCAGTGGAAGGAAATATATTATATACAAAAGATTATAAAAGAAAGAAAAGGGAAAAAAAAGAAAAGATAACATATTTATTCTGTACTTCAGGTGGCCATTGCCCATTGTACATTTTGCAATATGTTTGTATATACCACTATACATGTTTGTGTCACAGATGGCAACAAATAATATTTATATATACAAATAGTTGTGCACATATAAATATGTACATAGTTATATTTTTATTTAGTTATTAATATGAATACTCAATGTTGATCAGGGTAGGAACCACAAGCATGTACTACATGTACTATATGTAAATACTTAGACGCATTTAATTGTACATTTAGTTCAGTGTAATGTGGACAAGATATATTGTGTTGTCGGCTATAATATTAATACTAATTAGTTTCCTTTTACACAGGTATTTTATTGTTTGAAATTTGTTCATGTAAACTGTGATAAGCTGCAACATTCAAGTGATAGTGCATAATTGTACCTACCTACATTGTACATGTATTCTTGTAGTTCTTACAATATAGCTTTTCAACGTCAATACTTTAATCAAGTAGTAATTTTATAATGTTAACATCCCCATATATACATATATGTGTGTTGAAGTTAATGTTTTTCTGGTTTAATTGTTACATAGATTAATGCAGGGTTCGACAAATACACTAGCCCTTGATCCCAGCTAGTGAATTTTCGGTGTGGATTAATGGAAATATTCACCTGTATTACTAAAATATATAGGGCGTTAGCAAAAGCTTCTGAGAGGGCTAGTAATTTTCTCAAACATTTGTCAAACACTGTCCAGTGGCGGATCCAGAAAATCCATTTAGGGGGGCCCCAATGACATGAGGCGGAATGCCAATGGAACTTTGGGGGAGGTTTGGAAGGGATCGTAAAACAAAATGAAAATTAATATATAATAAAATAATAACTGTCACAAAATTTAGGGGCTCCTCTGGGACACCCCCCTAGATCCATCTCTGCTGGCTATGTGGAAACAATTTGTTGCGTGAGAGCTAAAAGGTCATAAGTGGCAGATATGACCTAAAACGTCTTTTTTGCATATTTGGAATCGCCATCCCTGATTACATATTGTCACAAAAATTTCGTAACTGTGTCCCTAATAGCATCGCTTATACAGAAGGATTTAAATAGTCATAAGTGAATCACAAATACCAATTTGCACGAAAATAGACGTAACTGACACATACGACTTTCCTCCGATTTGCTTGCTGTCCATTATGTGAACACGACTGGTCGTGTGTGGTAGATACATCCTTTTTAAATACAGTTCATTATATAATTATGTCTGACATAAGTCGTATGTGCCAAATATGGCACATATGTATTCTTTGTTATCGGTCTGTGATAGAAATTACAAATGCGAAGTACAATAGAGCATATATTATGTCAATATTTTTATGTGTGTGAATCATAAAAATAATATGACTTTTGTCGTCGTGAGAGCCCGGTCTATTTAAGAAAAACTTTTGGTACTGCATTAAACGAACCATTTGGCAACAGACAAGAATGGTGTCTGTATATATATAAATAAAAATTCCAGTAACATTAATGTTTGTATGGTTTGCTATTTTATGTGCACCATAATTACAATAATAAATATGTTTTGATGAATTTTCTTGAAAAACAAATATCTATTTTGAAATGTTTTTAATTGAAGCAAAGTTTCCAACATGTAATTTGTATGTGTAGATACAATTTTAATTCATAATAATGTTGTATGCGACATATACGACCAAAGTGCAAGCATAATCACACTGATTTTGGATGTACATGTATTTAATTATATGTTACGGTGATCAAGTTCTGCCTGTCAGCTGCCTTTGAAGATCTACAGGATTGCCCTAATGTAGGCATTATAATTAACAATATTGCAAATACAAACGTCATTGTAAGTTATCCAGGACAAAGTCCAGTAACAAAAGACAGTGTAATCAGACGTAAGGTTAAAAGGCGAATAAAGTGAATGTGGCCTCAACATAAACGATAGCAAGATCTATGATCTTTGATTAACTTTACAGTTAACAAATATTTGCAACAGAATATCTCTATCCTGAGTTAGACCCTCGATCCTATCGGAGGCCGGACTCGGGGATAGGCGTGTTTGAAACCCTAGTGGTATATGGACTATGGACACGTTAAACCAGTTATTAAGCTAAGCTAAGCTAAGCAACAGAATGTTGAACGTGAACATGACACAACACACACACCAAAACATTAGCACAACATAGCACGCACAACAGAAGCTGAACATGACATAGCACACACAACATAATCTGAACATGACATAGCACACACAACAGGACATGGAAATAACATACCTCACACAACAGGACCTGAACATGACATAGCTCACACAACAGGACCTGAACATGACATAGCTCACACAACAGGACCTGAACATGACATAGCTCACACAACAAGACCTGAACATGACATAGCTCACACAACAGGACCTGAACTTGGACACATGAATGACAACAAGACCTGAACATAACAGCAAAAAGCTGAACATGAGAAAATAATCACCATAAAAAATGAACGTGACATAGTACTTGGGACAGTTTATTTGTTTGTTTTGTTTAATGACACCACTAGAGCACATTGATTAATTAATCAGCGGCTATTGGATGTCAAACATTTGGTAATTATGACTCATAGTCATCAGAGAAAACCCGCTACATTTTTCCTAATGCATCAAGATATCTTTTATATGCACTTTCCCACAGACAGGACAGCACATACCACAACCTTTATCCAGTCACTTGCGACAGAACCTGAACATAACATAGCACTCACAACAGAACCTGAGCATAATAGAGAACTCACAACAAAACCTGAACATGACGTGGCACACACAACAAAACCTGAAGAAGAACATGACAGAACACACATACAACATACCATGATCATGACATAGCACACACAAGAGAACTTGAACATGACATATCACTCTCAACAGACGCAGAAAAAATTAATTAGCACACACAACAGAAACCGGAGGATTGATCACTTGACACTCAACAAAACACGGAGAGAACACTGCACATAACATAGTCTGGAGATATCACTGAACACACATCATACATAACCTGGAGAGATCTCTGAACACAGTAGAACCTGAAGAGATCACTGAACACAATGGAACCTGGAAAGATCACTGGACTCACAACCGAACCTGGATAGATCACCGAATACACAATAGAACCTGGAGAGATCACTGAACACACAACAGAACCTGGAGAGATCACTGGACACACAACGGAACCTGGAGAGATCACTGAACATAATATAACCTGGAGAGATCATTGGACACGCAATAGAACCTGGAGAGATCACTGGACACACAACGGAACCTGGAGAGATCACTGAACACAATATAACCAGGAGAGATCTCTGGACACACAACAGAAATTGGAGAGATCACTGGACACACAACAGAATCTGGAGATATCACTGAACACACAGTATAACCTGGAGAGATCACTGGACACACAACAGAACCCGGAGAGATCACCAAATACAATAAAACCAGGAGTGTGCACTGAACACACAACAGAACCCGGAGAGTACACCCAACACACAACAGAACCTGGAAAGATCACTGGACACACAACAGAACCTGAAGAGATCACTGGGCACACAACAGAATCTGGAGAGATCACTGAACACACAATAGAACCTGAAGAGATCACTGGGCACACAACAGAATCTGGAGAGATCACTGAACACACATTATAACCTGGAGAGATCACTGGACACACAACAGAACCCGGAGAGGTCACCAAATACACAACAAAACCAGGAGTGTGCACTGAACACACAACAGAACCTGGAGAGTACACCCAACACACATCAGAAGCTGTAGGGGTTACTGTTCACTCAATATAACCTGGAGAGAATCCTGCATACTCAACAGGTGGACATGGTATTGTGTTCACTACTTCTGGAATTGATATTCAGTACACACCCTCATTGGAAATGTAAACCCTATATCCTTCGAATGAGGTTCACTTGAACCCGGTGTATCCCAAACCAATAAGCCACTAAACATAGTTTCTTCATTAAAGGATACCAGTTTCAGTTTGCTTAACTATTCCAGTTTGTCTGTTGCACTAGCTGATAAACCAGGTATGCTTGAAACTAGTGAAGTACACCCTGAGGCAGCAGAACCAGGAACTACAGTATCTGCAAAAGGACTCCCATGGTGCAAAGAACACGGAAAGAACACTGCACACAACATGACATCAGCTTTTCTGATGACTCATCAGGAACGAATACTTGCCAAGAAAAAGAGGTTTTGTATGGACAAGTCGTCTGATTCTGATGCACCATCATCAAACAACATGGAGCACTACCACCATAGTGTTTCTGCCAGATAGAAATTTTGGGGCATGGCTCTATGGAATTGAATGCAACCACAGTCAACAGAGATATGGGGGTCCTCCCTTAGAAAGAAAATGGGTTAAGTTTAGCGTTAGGATTAAGAAAATCATACAGTAATGATAAGAGTAATTAATTTTGTCAAAAAGTTAACTTAAAAAATAAATTCTGCAAAAATATTTGGGTATGGTACCGTACCCATTTTACCCTCTGTCACAAACCCTGCATCAGATAAGGTTACACAAAATCAGGGGTGGGTCAAAGAAAACAAGGATTTCACGAGTCAGAGTAGTTTTTTTCACATTATTATTTTGTTCAATTGGTGATTTTATTTAACATATTATTATTAACAAAAGTAAAATAACTTTTTTCACGTAATATTTTGTTTAAGCGGTGATTTTATTAATACGTACTTCTACTTGTATTCCTTTTGAATGTTTGCTTCTAAATATTTTCTATGTACAAGCTTTCTCCTTTTTAAAAATAAATATGTGATTTGCAAAACTGAAATGTTTTAGAAGTGATGGTTCTTTCAGAATAAATATTTAAATTTACTTGATATACTGTTGGTCGTAAATGACGCATTTAATTTAATCATGAATAATTGTTGTAACTACAACTATTTAAGCAAATAAATAAAACACCTAATTTCCTATAAATACTGCAAATATACAAAGAAATCATAACTATGTTCAGCTTTCATTGTCATTAAAACAAATTCGACATCTTAACTACTGATCAAGAAAAACAGTTTTCCTTCATTATCTCGGCTTTTTACAAATTAATTTTTATGCACTTACGTCCTTCTGGCTCTCACACAACAAATTATAGTGGTGAGATACCTAAATTGGATTTTATTATGATATAAATGTCTAGTTTCAACTAATACAGTGAACTGTACTGCAAACAGTGATATGTAACAAATAAAAAAACTCATTGTTATGATTAAATTTTATACTGATTCAATTTTGCCTTTTCTGTTATAAAGTTAAACTGACTTTATGTTTCACAGTTGGCTTTAAAACTCTTGGATCAGTCTTCCCTGTTTGGGGTCTGGTGATGATCGTTGGGGCTGCCCTTGCAGTCCTCATCTTTGCTGTCACTAAGAATGACGAGAAGCCTGCTTTTCATGCTGTAAGTGTTTCACTCATTTATAATTAAACTTTGGTAGTTTTCTAGGCTAAAGTATTTAATACTGAGCTAGATTTATAGTACATGTATAACCAAACAATTTGTTTACGGTAATGGTTGTGATGACATACCAAGCTAACATATTCATTGGATATATAATGATGTTGTGTTAGTTGACTAATATTTTGGATGAAATTTTTAAATTGTAGATGGGTGTTTTCTCACATGAGTCTCAAGAAAATCAATATATAAGGTGAATTTCAAGGAACATCTTTGACTGATTTTTGTTTTTAATGTTTAGAGAATATTTATTGACAGTGTCCTTATCATTCATTAAATGTTTTTAAAAATATGTTTTACTATTTCCCTCTATGTACATGCATTAAGGCATTCAGTATGTTTCAAAGGAGGAAGCTGTACATTGAAATCATTTCCATTTAATCTTAAGCAGTCAGAACATTTTATGCAATGGAATTTTCCAGCTTCCAGCTTTTGGTAAGCCTGCTATATTGTTTTTGTTTTACAGGTGTTTGGTTATCTGGGCTTCCTTGTGGCTGTTATATGGATCTACTCTATTGCTAACGAAATTGTAAATATACTTCAAGTAAGTCTAGAATGCATTGTTGTTCCGTTGTGCAGGCCCATGACCAATCCACCACGAACATGCGAGTGGTTTGTTTTATTACCGTAACTTTATTTAAAATCCATAATGGGGTTTTTCATAAAAGCTTATGTTTTGGGGCACACAAAGGAATAATTGAAAAATATGCATTAAGCAAATTTTACATAGAAATCTGCTAATCAATGTCTTGATACAGAACTGAAAGTATGTTGATGGAGTTGATAAACAAATCCATGAATCTCATTCAGTTGTATTTGCAAATTGCAGGAAGGCCTTGAAAAGAAACACTGACTATTTTATTGTTTTTAAAATTGTCAATTTAGACTGTTGCTAGAAAGTTATTTTCGCTTCAGATGGATAATATTGACCACAGTTTTGTTATGCAAACAGTGAACACAGAGAAATTTAAGATAATGTTTAAAAAGAGGTAATTTTAGAATGAGCTAATATATATTATTATTTCAGTAAATTAACAGTGAAGACAAATAACCAGAAAAATGTATTAGAATTTATCCTCTAACTTACCCATGATATCCATGTCATAAACCTATGTGATAATTTTAGTGTATTAACCCGGTTAATAATGGTATGCAAATTTGCAAGGTCTCTAGGTAAAGAATTGCTGTGGATGGATCATTTGCTTACAAGCCAACAAGACCTGTGTACCTGAGCGTAACGTTTTCAAAGATTTATTTAAAATGTGTGATGTGAAACTAATTTGTGCTAATCGTGATGACGTCATATTACCGATGGCGGCGACTTTAGTACTGTGATTTACTGAAAATTGAATTAAAATGTTATTTTACAAGTGTTATAGGATAAATAGAATTCGCTACTCATGTTTTTTAATGTGGAAAATATCAACCTCATCTAGTTAATAGGTATTTGTCGAGGCTCGGTTGATATTTTCCATATTAAAAAATACTTGTGACAAATCCTCTATAATATTTATTTTCAACCACTATCAGTTACTGGATTTAATGATGTTTCTTGTTTTATTTCAGACATTTGGTGCCGCTTTCAATATTAGTCATGCAATTCTGGGTCTGACTCTTCTAGCATGGGGAAACAGTTTAGGAGGTAGGAAACATCTTTTTTTAAATGTAGAATATAACTTTAATTGATGCTTTTGGGTTTTTTTGACATGAAGATTAGATAAAAAGCCCATTTATGGTATCACTGTTAATAGTTAATTTGTTTTTGATGTTTTTAACATGGATGTTATCAGTTGAATGATTTATGGGTTTATTTTGAGAAGAAATAGGGGAATTATGGTTTTGTGAAACATAAATGGAAAACAATGGTGAAAATGATCTGGTTAATACATGTATCAGAGATGTGAAGAGAGACAAATTGGAACAGGGGAGGAAATATATAGAGGATAGATAACCAAGATTGTCCTGTTATTCAGCCATCCATTCAAAAATACATATACTTTCTCTAATCCACGAAAGACATCTATGAAATATATTTTTATCTTTCATGAGCTATCATTTAATTTTATTTCAACTTATTTTCATGCTTATATCCAATTAAGGTTCAAGCACACTTTCCTGGGCACACACCTCAGCTATATGGGCTGTCTGTCCAGAACAGTGGGTTAGTTGTTAGTTGGTTAATGGTTAGTGAGAGAGAAGAGGGTATAGTGGCCTTACACCTACCCGTTGAGCCCTTAAGATTACATGATTACACTTAACAAGGGGAGATTACTTGATTGTCATGTTCATAAACTCGCCATTATTTTTCTCCTGCATTTCCAACAAATACAATAAATCATGAAACATTAGTTATTGGCATCATCCAAGTTTAATAATGTCAGCTAATAAATGAGATCAATTTTCCTAATAGTAATGTGATTAGTCTTCTTTAGCTTCTTGGTCTTGTTAATGTCACTATTTTATGTTTATTCGCCCTTACCAGTCCAACCAGAGGCGACTATAAGTTTTGTCTCCATCCTGTCTGTCTGTTTTCCTGTCCTGGATGGAGAAGCCGGCCGAGGCTTGTTCTGAATGTGCATGTAAAGCCCTATGACCTGACCTGACCTGACCTGACCTGTCTGTCTGTCTGTCTGTATATCCATCTGTCTGTCCCACATACAGTTTTTCAGAATGCCTTAAGATACTGAGCTGATATTTTGTGCGTGGCTTTATCGTGTACTGTTAAAAATCAAGTTTGACGTTCATGGCGAATTAGCCATTATTGACAGAGTTATTGCCCTTGAACATGTAGAAGGAATGAAAATTTGTTTTCTGGACTTTTTTCCCAAAGCATGAAATCTTATGTATAGCTCTACTAAGTACTGTTACTTTGGAGATAACAAAATTTGTTGGGCCCGGTAGGGGACATGTATTTCTTTAGTAGTACTCTCAGAATGCTTGTTAATCAATTAACATTTTGAAATTTATGGTAAGTATTTGTCTACTACTAGAAGTACAGAATTTGTACTGTTTACATAATTTTAACAACAATTTTATCTTTTTTTCAGACTTTATATCTGACTTCACAATGGCAAGACAGGGCTACCCAAGGATGGGCATTTCAGCTTGCTATGGAGGACCATTGTTCAGTATCTTTTAGAAACTGAAATACTAGTAACTGAATATACATTTGTACTGACATTTAAAGAATTAAGTTATTACACTAAAAGGAAAGAGTGACTTCAACTAAAACCCTCTACCATAGTGTTAGTTAGCCATGTTATTGACATTCAATCTTACATTACAGTCCCACAGTACATTTTTGTACTTTATACAGACATTACAATGCTAACAGTCACTGCAATTTGGTCTTCACTACCAAGTTTTTTCTTTGTTTTTTTTCTTCTCTTAATATGTTTTTGTATAACGTTTCAGCATGCTAAATAAGCCTACATTGTGGTATTCAGTATTTTTAGTGGACATATTTTCATGACATATAACATGTGCCTATTGCCTCATTTTTATAATGAATAAGTTGATGATACTGTTAGTAGAATCACCTTATGCTAATACTACATGTACTACAGTTACTTACCCAGGGCTTCTAGATCATAGTAGCCCCAATCCCATGGCTAGTGATATTCAATGTTGGGCTAGTAAATAACTACTATTGCCATGCCCGACGGCTAGTGAAAACAAAAATGTCAAATGTTGCAGTTAGGTCTATTTTGTAAATATGAATATCCTGACCCCACCCCAAACCCAAATGTTAGTGTTTTTAAGCTATATCTCCCTTTTTAGGTGACATATCTTATTATTACTATTATTTAGTAAAATTGTATTAACTTTAAAGTAAAGTAGGGCTAGTGAATTTTTAATCGTGACTAGTAAATTTTTTAAATCAATGATCCCATGGCTAGTGGATTTTTTTTAAATTCTAGAAGCCATGTTACCAAAAGCATATTAAAATTTATTAGTCAAGTGAATTTTTTTTTTAATTCTAGAAGCCATGTTACCAAAGCATATTAAAATGTATTAGTCAAGGGGATTTTTTTTTTTTATTCTAGAAGCCCTGTTACCAAAAGTGTTTTAAAATTTAGTAGTGAGTGATTTCGGTCAGGTATCACTGAGGCAGAATACACTCCTTTTGTAAACGGCCACTGATATATAATCTTGATGGCATTGTAAGCCTTTGTTTATCTTTGGAATAATGACATTTTGATGCACACATGTTGATATTGCTGCCATTATATTCCTTGGATTCCACAATTTACCAAGACACAAGTTTAAAAATGATAAATATTATATAATTAGTTGTGTAATGTATACAGTAGAATTTTTTATAAAACAAGATATTAATTTAGAAAAAGCCCTGTTTAATTATAAAAGAGGATAAAGTTATGTATTATCAATGTTGTTACAGTCAGCCTTAATTTGAAACAGATATTCTACTTGGTATAGGAATACCCTTCACCATTTTGTGTTTCAAACAAGGTGGCAGCTACAAGGTTTGTATAACTATCAACCCTCTACTCATAGGCATCGAAATAAGCATTGTGTCTGGGAACCCATTTACAGGTTACCACAAAATATAGCCTGGTAACCTATAGGTTATCACAACAAAATGAAAGTTAGAATTGAATTCCTGTTACTACTACTTTTAACGCGGACGTTCTGAAATTGTATTGGTGCGCGCAAACATCAGTACGAGAAATGAAATCCGGAAGTAAATTTATCTAGTCGGCACTGCTTAAACGCAGATTGCCAAAATTGCTTACATCGATGCAATTCCTGATGAGAAAATGAAACACGGAAGTCCGGAATGCATTGCCTGGTTTACGTTCGGAAACGAAACTAAAACGTTGAAATTTTTGTCTTTTCTTACATGTGGTAACCTCCCGGTAACCTGAACAAACATTCTCGACTTATTTTGATGCCTGTACTCACTGTAGAGATGAGTCCCTTCAAGTGATTAAATAGTCTGATTTTATTATTAACACATAATTTCAAACTTGTGCAGTTTTGTTGATAAAGATTTATATAAGAATCCTTTATATGTGAGACAACAAAAGTACTCCCAAGGTATTGGAAATTTCAACCTGGGATGAGGCTTGCCGAGTCTCGGTGTCAAACTTTCCACTTCCTCAGGTCTGCATATGATGGATTCTTTTTCTCTCATCCATTTGGTAAATCAACTATTACTAGTATTTCCTTATACATCCGTTACTCACCATGTGTTATTTTTGGTTACACATGGTTGTTAACACATGTACGTGTGTTAACAGTTTCAAAACATACCACTGGTTGCTCCTAGGTGATGACCAGGTCACCAATGCCATATATATCCAATGAAAAACAACACGATGGAAATCGATTAAGACTGTGACGTATAGTTAACCTGACATTCATGTGTCTGTGATGTGTAAGTCAGCTACAAGTGCAACGGCTGTAAATATCTATTAGTCGAAAAAAGATGTTAAAATTTGCTTAAAACCAGTTTTTTGAGGATATGTAAGAAATAGAATAATACATTCATGTCCGTCAGATACCATTTATCTCACAACTTGTTTAAAAACGTATCAAACTTGCTTTCGCTTGTTAGATACATTTTAAAACAACTTGTTGTGAGATAAATGGTATCTAACGGCCACTCATGTATTAATACTATTATTCTCTGTTTACATGAACAAGGAGGACTGAAAACATTTTTTGTTTTTAGTTGACCATTTTATCGTACAAACTATGCTATCCTATCTGTCTTTCATGGAATAACTCCGTCCTATATACTGGGAGGTGGGATGTAGCCCAGTGGTAAAGTGCTCGCTTTATGCGCGGTCGGTTTGGGATCGATCCCCGTCAGTGGGCCCATTTGGCTATTTCTTGTTCCTGCCAGTGCACCACAACTGGTACAGTGAAACCCCTCAATACCGGACATCCATGGGACCAAGTAAAATGTCCGGTTATCAGAGGTGTCCGGTTTTCAGGGGTCTGCCTGGACGGAAATACCTTCCATTCTCCATAAAATAGGGAAAGTGTTAAAGTGTTTTAAAACAAGAACAACAAGAATATGTTGAAAAATGGTGCATTTATGAGCATTTAGAAAAATAAAAACATCCATGGGAGTAATATTGAATAAAAAAAAATACATTAAAAAGTCCACAAATTGTCAATCAATCGATAAATCAGCCTACGTTGAGAAACGTATCCATCGATGTCTGTTGTCTTTCACATCTGTGTTTAACAATGGTTGCCTGCGTTTAACAATGAAACACTACTAACATCTATTCGACTACGCAAAGCCAAAATATACTTTTGCTTACTCTTTATTTCGCTAAACAAACATTTTAAAAAAACCCAACACATTCACACAATAGGAAGGCAGCAAATTAAATTCCCTGTTATTTGTGTCAATCTTTGAAGCAAATCATGAGACATGTTTGTGAAGGATCACATTTAAGACCTTAAAACACACTCGTAACTTAATAAAGACATCTAACCCAAACCCGAACTCCGGTTTCACTATATATCAAAAGCCGTGGTATGTACTACTCTGTCTGTGGAATAATGCATATAAAAGATTCCTTGCTACTAATAGAAAAGAGTAGGCCATGAAGTGGCGGCAACGGGTTTCCTCTCTCAATATCTGTTTGGTCCTTAACCACATGTCTGGTGCCATATAACCGTAAATAAAATGGGTTGAGTGCATCGTCAAATAAAACATTTTTCTTTCTTTCTTTCATTTTCACTGGTTGAAACTAAGGTCTGCACCTTTAACGTTTAAAGAACAATTCTGTTTTGCAGCTGAACATAACTCTGGAGGAGTTTGTGATATTCGTCTTCCTGTTGATCAGCCTCATGTCCTCGCTTGTCATCGTGCCGTTGTCAAGGTTCCGCATGTCTCGCCCCCTCGGTGTTTACCTCATCATCCTGTACATCGTCTTCATGGTGGTGGTTATTCTCACTGAGACGGGGACAATACGTGGCAAAATAGACTGAGAAACAGGAACAGTTAAATGGCAAGTTAGACTGGAAAATGGGTGAAATACATGGCTAAATAGCCTGAAACATAGGAACAGTATGTAGCAATGTAGACTGGAAAATAGCAACAATTAATGGCAAAATAACACTGAAAAATAGGAACAGTATATGGGGAAATAGACTGAATAATAGCAACAACTTCTGGCAAAATAGACTGAAAAATAGCAACAATTCATGGCAAAATGGCAACAGTTCATGGCAAAATAGACTGAAAAATAGCAACAATTCATGGCAAAATGGCAACAGTTCATGGCAAAATAGACTGAAAAATAGAAACAGTATGTAACAAGAATTACGGTAACTTAAAAATAGGAACAATATGTGGCAAAATAGACTGAAAAATTATAACAGTATGTGGCAAAATAGACTGGAAAATGAGAACAGTACATAGCAAAATAGATTGAAAAGCAGGAACAGTACATAGCAAAATAGACTGAAAAGCAGGAACAGTACATAGCAAAATAGACTGAATAACGGGAACAGTACATGGCAAAATAGACTGAAAAACAGAAACAGTATGTGGCAAAATAAATGAAAAATAACGTTATATATACACATACTGTCAAACTTCATTATCTCGATGTTGAGACCAAGCCAGCAAGCTTGATATACTGGTTTATATAATTTCTCCAGTTTGAGATTACAGATAACAAGATTGTAATAAAGGTCAAGACAGTAAAGATTGACTGATTATGAGTATTATTATCAGCATAGTCATAGTCTAAAGTAAATGGTTACGTATTTATCATAATGTTTCATGCTATCTTTATAGCAAGTGCCATAACAATTTTGCTATCATTTTATATTTAGTAGGGTGGGGTGGTGGGCACTAACACTGTCTATGAGTCGTGTAGGGAATAGGGCCTCGACAAGTCCAAAATATTGCACTCTGGTACTCGAGGGTCAAACTCAACCTGGACCCGAGCATCTTAATTCCAGTGCTAAACATAAATGCCAAAACATGCCATTGTATTGCATTCGACTCATTCAACTTTTGTTTTCCCTCCGTGTCTCATAGCCCTATAATGTAAACGGCGGCAAACATATGGCTAAATGACATAAAAAAAATATATAATTAAGTGGGTACTCTAGTCCTGTAAATGGATTTGAGTCTTGCTAGACTCGGCCCATGCCAGAGTACTCGTGAAGACCCTAGTAAAGTAGTACCCTAGTAATGGCATGTTCACCTGCCTATGCTAGTGATTTCTTTGGCACACAATTGTGGTAGTTGCAGTTTGTCAACTTGACATCATCAGTGTCTTCAGTAATGATAAAACAAATCTAAAGCAGCTAGATGTATGTATGTTTTATTCTTATAATAAACAGAAACTATTTACTATGTGTGTACTTCAGCATTGTGTAAATGACCTACTTGTGATTGAGTGCTATTAACATCAATTGTATAACAAATTGAATCATATAGGTACTTAATATTTGATGTAAGTTACAGTTTCTGAATAATAAAAAAATTATCACACTTTTTTGTGTGTGCCACACAAAATGTATGGAACTTGGTTAGGAATTTTTATATCCCTTGTTCTCATTCGGGGACACGACGACTGGTACATCAAAGGCCATGGTATGTGCTATCCTGTCTGTGGGATGGTGCATATAAAATATCCCTTGCTACTAATGAAAAAATGAAGCAGGTTTCCTCTCTAAGACTATATGTCAGAATTACCAAATGTTTGACATCCAATAACTGATAATTAATAAACCAATGTGCTCTAGTGGTGTCATTAAACAAAACAAACTTCTTCTCATTCGGGGAATAAAACAATTCCCAAATTTGTCCCATAAATTTTTTATGGCACTCCAACTTATACAGTAATCTTTATGTATATGTACATAAACATATTTATTTTTAAAATTATATTTATACTCCATTTTAAAAAATCTCCAGTGTTGAATGACTGATACCGGTACATGTATACCTTCTGTAGAAAAATGTGATATAGGGAATAATACACGAGTACCCATTGGAGACGATTTATCTCAGAATGAGTTGTTTCCAAGTACATCTAACAAGCAAAAAGCCTTGTAATATACATGTAATCTAAATTGTCTCCAATGGGCCCAGATGTATTGTTCTATTTCTTACACACCTTGAAAAGGTTATTTTTAAATATAGTTTAACGGACAAACACTGAATAAAATGACTGGACTTTAGTTTCAAAGTAATATACATGTAAGCTAAATTGTCTCCAATGACCCCAGATGTATTGTTCTATTTCTTACACACCTTGAAAAGGTTATTTTTAAATATAGTTTAACGGACAAACACTGAATAAAATGACTGGACTTTAGTTTCAAAGTGTCCAAGTTAATGACGTTATAGATACACATGACATATTAAAATGACGACAAGTGTTTATGGTTACTCTGTACACTTGTTAATGGGTCAAATTTCAAATACTCCTATGGGTTCACTACAAGATATTGATCCTTTGATCTACTGCATATTAGGCAAACCCTTTATATCCTGCTTCCAAATCCAGTTGAAAATGTAAGATTTTAAAGGTGTGTGTGTGTTTCCCCATGTCTCACCTGTGTCTCAAACACATGTAAATCAACACAGTATGGATTAATCTGTTTTTACCTCATGGCAATACATGTATTGAAAAATGGTATTCATCATACTGATGTGATTACAAAATGATTTACACTCATATACCCATGTAAAAAGGCTATTGGGTCTCGTGAAAGCATTAAAATGGAAAAACCGGCCTCGGTGGTGTCGTGGTTAAGCCATCGGACTACAGGCTGGTAGGTACAGGGTTCACAGCCCAGTACCGGCTCCCACCCAGAGCGAGTTTTAACTACTCAATGGGTGGGTGTAAGACCACTACACCCTCTTCTCTCTCACTAACCACTAACAACTAACAGCTAACCCACTGTCCTGGACAGACAGCCAAGATATCTGAGGTGTGTGTCCAGGACAGCGTGCTTGAACCTTAATTGGATATGACCACAAAAATAACAAAGAAAAAATGGAAAATAAAATCATCTGGTGTACAGAAGCAATTATTCATAGCAAGAAACTATGCAACACTTAGTGACATCATTTTTAAAGTTCCATTCAAGTTATTGCTTAGAAATGCTGAACGTTGTTGAAGTATAGAGAATAATAAACAATTTTAGTTCATCTGCATATGATGCAAAATTTAATTGACTAAAAATTGGATACATTTGTGGCATTAACACCAACATTAATGTGTCACAAAAATCTGTTTTACCAGCTCCGATTCACATCACCTGTACATCTCATTTTATGACCATAAAACCAGCATTAACATCTGTAAATCATTTAATGGTCAAATATAACATGGTTATCAAATTAGTAGTTACAATAAAATGTATGTTCTCAGTGATATCATTGTCATATTAGAATTTAGATAATAACTGATACCAATTGATTTTTAATTCTAGTTATTACCTCAGATATTTGTTTACTTACAATAATACTCAAAAGAACATACTCAAAAGGACATTATATTTGTTTATGTATTATATATTTCTATTTATTAATCCCCTACCAGTCCAACTGGAGAGGACTAACAGAATCTATCACCGTTGTGAGGTATAGTTAAGGCAATTCCAACCCGAGGGACAAAACGTTTTTTGAGGACCAAGGTTTACCAAGGCTCTGACAAAAATATTTTGTCCCAAGGGTTGGAATTGCCTTATCTATACCTCACAACTGTGATTGATTCTTTTTCTTTCCCATTTAACTACAGTAACAAAACATTAATTTTGTGAGCTTACAGTTTGTTTATTGTAGAACGATTGGTATACATTTCACCTACAAACTCATTTAATCATATGTGGAAAAATATAGTCCACATTATGCAGTGACATAAAATGTAACAACTTAACACTAAATATAAAGTCGAAAATATTAATTTGTTTAAATATTTTTAAAACAATGATACAATGTGAAATGACAAACAGAATTCTGAAAAACATGAGTATAATGTCAATTGTTGTAAAACATAAGTTATGACATCACACATATGTAGAAATCATCCAGCACAGAGATGCTAGACAGATTTATCTAACAATGGGGTGCTAGACAGATTTATCTAACAATGGGGTGCTAGACAGATTTATCTAGCAATGGGGTGCTAGACAGATTTATCTAGCACCGTGCAAAAGCTGGCTAATTCAGTCCAATGGGCAAGAAGTTAGGTTTTATCTCCATCCGTCTGTCTGTCCATCCGTATGACCCACATATAGTTTTTCAGACCTTTTTTCACAATGCCTCAAGATATTGTGCTGAAATTATTAACTATATAAATCATGTCCGAAATTTAATGCATGAAAACGAAAATAGAAATGGTTATGCAACACTAGTGCATCAGAGGTGGATCCAAGAGGACCCATCTCCCCTAAAATATTCAAGTATCCCCATTTTTCTCTTAATTTTTTTTCCTATTGGGATGCCTTTTTTGATGAATTGGTTCATGTGCCTTTTTCCCGTAGGTTTCCCTCCCCCTGCAAGATATTTTCCTGGATCTGCCCCTGCATGAGTTACAAGTGAATGAAATAAGATTTTTGGTGCAATTTTCAGAGACCTCTATTAATTGTTAATTTATATTTATATATTTAGTCATTGTAGTCCTGTCTATAATGAATAATGTTAAAACTTCTATTAAAATATATTACTGAGTTTTAAATCTATACCAACTCGAAAAATATTTCTATGTAAATCATAAAGTTTCTTTACAAATTACCATTAAATTATATAAATTAATTGCATTCTTAATACAGGGATGAAGGCAAACTGATAGAACAGTCTTAGCTGCATTATTATTGAAGTAATCAATAATGAAATACTAAAGGTAGAACTGTGTTTATGTTGGCTGTTCTATCAGTTGTCTTGTACCTGCATTGTAAAATAAGATTTAACCTATGCAATTTGATCATAATTTGTAAAGAAACTTTTTTATTTACACTGACATTTTTTTCAAAATTTGTTATTTGAGTTGGTATGGGTTTAAAACTTAATAATATTTGAATTTTAACTTTAATTATTATAGAGTTATACAGTCAAACTTTGATAACTCGATCTTGAAGGGAACAAGGTAATAGTTCAAGTTTCAGGGAGTTTGAGTTTTTGAAATTAATATATAAGAGTTCAAATTTGAAACTGTGTTGCAGCTAGTTGTTTTTGCTTAATATTGTAAGAAGCATGCGCTTTGCTGCCTACCTCTAAACTATGCATCCTCAGTTGAAAGGCGAATTAATACATCACTGTCACCACACCCCATGCCACCCATCCCATGCCATCCCATCCCACCCCACCCCAGCTTTTGGCATCTTCGACCCCTGTGGTACATTCATTTTGCTTATATTGTAAATTTGAAATATATGCTTGGGCATATAGGCTAACATGTATTTATTGACAAAAAAAACAAAAAACACAAGATATATAATCAACAGAAAGTAAATGATATAATGAACGTTGACATTTTGCAGATGTCAAAACATGGTGGAATGTAACTAACAAATAAAACACTGAGTGCTGAATAACACTAAGTACATTTGTTTTACACAAACCCCATGTTACCGGGTCCTTCCCCAGATTGCTCGATTTGTGATGTATCAAATTTTTAACATAACTAAATGACTGATGCATAAATAGAAAAGGTAAAGTTTGACACGATTCACGCCTATGAGAGAAAAAACAAACAGCGCTAACAATTATTACAAATGCTCTTTGAAATTAACCAGACTGTCTGTAATTATGTATTATGTACGAGGCTGTCCGCCATTTAAGAACACCGACAACCAAATGCAGGATCAGTTCATTCCACTTAGTCGGCAATCTATTATTCCATAATTATCACCTTAATCCTCAACAGCCAAGACCACCTGAGATAGGCGTGCTTCGCTTGATTGACATGATTGACAATACATTCGTCTTTGAAATACTATCGGCAATGACAGTTTTATCAATCCACATGCATCAAGTTTTAGAGGTGCATACTCTATTAAATCTTTATGGCGGGACCAAAGAATTAGTTCGAGAGATCAAGTTTATCGAGTTTTCGCAGTTTGAGTTTTCGAAGGCCGATATTACTAGTGTGTATAGCAACTCAGCCAGGACCGTCGCATCAGATCGAGAGATCTAAAGTTTTCGAGAGATTGAAGGTGGAGTGATTGAAGTTTGACTGTATTAGAGTTATATACCAATTTATTGGTTCTCTTTTGACACAGACTATAAATGGCATCCATGTGCAACTGATCAAATATATTACATTTAGTTTACATGAGTGTACATGTTATTTATTTATAAAATAAAAATGTATAAAAGTTATACTTATATATTTGATTTGTCATGACATTTTTGTTTAATACATGTATTTAACATATAAAGAATATTTGTTCAACAGTCATGTTTTCTTGTGTATTATGTGTATTTACCAGAGACTTTTGATTGTGTGTGAAGTTTATTTCATCAGGTAGGTAGAATTTGATTGTCCTGTAGTTATATGGATCAATTTTTGTTGTCAGTTTTGGCCGATTTTCATTATGAAAATTATTTTAAAACTTTCCTTAATCAACAATTACATATGTCAACCATCTATCACAATAAGTGCAATTGCTTTACTAGACTTGTTTTCCATATATCCCAAGTGAAAGTTGAGTAGTGTATTTTGTTAGTGTTAAAATTTAAAATCCTGAGCTGTTCAGAATATGTAGGATATATTATATCACTTTGATCTTTTGGGTTCTCTCCCTTACCACAAATTGTATGCCCATCTGAAAAAAGGTTTATTAGTTGGCCTCGGACCACAATTAATTTTGCTATATGTTTCTATATAGCTTTAGTGGCTATAACATTTTTATTAATATCAGCAGGCCCGTGGATTTTTGTATGTACCTTTGCCTGCCTGGGGGACACATACCCTGAAAAGGACAACCCCTGTTGTCCAGCTCTTTCTCCCAGCATATTGGTTTAAACAAACACACCCTCTAAACCAGGCCGGAGTACTCCCATTTTACACAAAAAGCACTACTTTTGCATGGGCCGGAATTACCACAAAGAAGTCTTCAATGTCAACAAGTTACACATGTTTACAAACTACATGATCTCCCCTGTCACTTCAATCAAATAGTTGCCACTTCATAGCTGTCTGCCATGAAATAATCACAGTCAAACACAAGACTACTTGCGCGACAAATTTCCAGATTTTGGACAACCAAATGGGAAGATAACTGTAATCTGAGGCCAGTTAAATAAATTAACACTGCATAAAATTTCACTAATATGGGCCAAATTTATGTGGCCTATTTTCTTAAAATACAGGTATTTAAATATTATAAATACATATACTGAGTCAATTTAAAAACTTCACAACCATTTCATCTTGGCTAATTAGCAAATATGACAGAAGAACGTGTTAAAAAAGGTATTTTTTATTGTGTGCTGGGCTTCAAATGGAGTGTAGGGGGTGGGATGTAGCCCAGTGGTACAGTACTCGCTCGATGCACGGTCTGTGTGGGATCAATCCCCATCGGTGGGCCCATTGGACTATTTCTCGTTTCAGCCAGTGCACCACGACTGGTATATCAAAGGCTGTGGTATGTGCTACCCTCTCTGTGGGATGGTGCATATAAAAGATTCCTTGCTGCTTATCGAAAAGAGTAGCCCATGAAGTGGCGACAGCGGGTTTCCTCTCTCAATATCTGTGTGGTCTTTAACCATATGTCTGACACTGTATAACTTTAAATAAAATGTGTTGGGTGTGTCGTTAAATAAAACATTTTGAAATGGAGTGTAGACATTGCCATTACAATATTTATTCCTGAAAAATACCTGCTTTCAACACTTATTGACTTTATTCAAATTTTAGATTGTGAAGTTTTTAATTTGACTCTGTATATATGTATGTTGCTGCATGTGTATAAGAAAAACAAACTTTGTAAATTCGGCTCCATGTTTTTGTGATAGCTATAAATAAAGTTATTATATGTTGGTGATGTGATGATTAATAGGTAAATCAATGAAGAATTTTGTTATCTCTCCATCATAAATTAAATCATTGCAGTTCATTATCCTAACTTGTTAGAATAGTTCATGTATATTAATAGAAAAAGCATCATGAGATATTTTTGTTGAAGTATGATTGGTTTGTAAATTTGAATTCCAGCTCATATGGGGGAAATGGGACAGTATTTTGGTTTTGAAATTGGATTTAATTGCAAACGTGACAAAGTGTAGGTCCAATTTTAATTGTATGTGTATGGGATGGGAGAAAAGAATGTACGTTTTACAGTATGGAAGAAGAAGGAATGTTTTATTTAACGATGCAATCAACACATTTTATTTACGGTTATATGGCGTCAGACATATGGTTAAGGACCACACAGATATTGAGAGAGGAAACCCGCTGTCACCACTTCATGGGCTATTCTTTTTGATTAGCAGCAAGGGACCTTTTATATGCACCATCCCACAGACAGGATAGTACATACCACAGCTTTTGTTACACCAGTTGTGGAGCACTGGCTGGAACGAGAAATAGTCCAATGGGGCCACCGACGGGGATCGATCCTAAACCGAGCACACATCAAGCAAGTGCTTTACCACTGGGCTATGTCCCGCCTCTCTTAAAATATGGCTATTTAATGTATATAATAAGAGGAAACCATATTTTATATGCATTTTCTCATAAGCAGGACAACACATATGACCTTTGATTCTGGTTGGGATGACAGTCAACTGTACATTTTATTACTGAGTAACATCCTGAGACAAGGATGCATACAAATATGAAATGGAGGTGTTTGTCGAAGGTTGGGGGGGGGGGGGCGGAGTATATAAAAGACAAACAACAGCAACCAGTTAAAATACTGTTTATTGATTAATAAAAATAACATCAAATACATAATACATTGTATCAGCAAGCTAGCATGAAGGGTGCTCTTTATAACATGAATAAACTAAATTTATTTCTATATGCTGAGGAAAGCAGGAAGTGGTCATAAGACGACTGGAAGTGGATACTTAAGACGGTTGAAGATTACAACCACTTGATGGCTCTTGGGATGTTCAGAGGACTCCATAGGTATGGGAGTGGGGGAATGTACTTGGTAGCGGAATGTACTTGGTGAGAGGTCAGGTTAAGCATTTTTTTAAAGAAAAAAAGGTTTTCTTGAAATATTTATGCTATTTCTTTATAATAGCTATGTGCACAGTTCAACTAATAAGATATAGTTAAAATCAAAAGTATGTTCTGGGCCCGTGCTTCTAAAACTTTGAATCTAGACTCAATCTCTAATGACGTCACACGCATACAATTTGTATGGCGTCATGACATTAGTGTCTCATACTCTATTACAGTCTCAAGTCTAGACTCTAAAAGTTTTATAAGCACCAGGCCTGGTATTAAAATTGTAGTACACAAAAATATGATTTTCCCATTTACCATTTATTTGTATGTGATTTTTTTTTTCAAGTGATAATTTGTATTTGATATTCCAAATTGTAGTAAACTAAATGAAGAATTGATTAAGATCTACATGATCCAATATTAAAAAGCACCACAGAATATCTTTTAATAAGGCAGATTATGGTATTTGAATGTTTGACATTTGTCTCCTACAACAAAAAGATCAGCTTGTATCTTGCCAACATACTGAATGTTTTTACTGACATTTGTACTAGGTCTGGTTAAACTTGGCTTAGAGTTAAGACTCAAACTTAGTCCAATACATCACATCATTCACACAGTGGTTACTGGCAACACAAGCAACAATTAAACCTTGAAAACAGACTTTGATGCTCTCTAAGGCCTTCGCTTATAATACTTTCATGTTCAATGCAAGTCGGATGATGTGAATTACATATAACCCAGACTTTAACGCTCTCTAAGGCCTTCACTTATAACACTTCCATGTTTAATGCAAGTCGGATGATGTGAATTACATGTAACCCAGACTTTAACGCTCTCTAAGGCCTTCGCTTATAACACTACCATGTTGAATGCAAGTCGGATGATGTGAATTACATGTAACCCAGACTTTAACGCTCTCTAAGGCCATCGCTTATAATACTTTCATGTTCAATGCAAGTCGGATAATGTGAATTAACCTAAACATCGTGATCCAATTTTCATTCTTGAGTATATTAAAGTTTTGTATACATGAGACTGAGGTGGGGTGGGTGGGATGGGTGGGGTGAGGGTGCATTTTAAAAAAGGGAAACAAGATGAAAATCTGTTTTGTTAAAACAAGGTTCGAAATTGATGGGGCAGACGGCAAATGCTACACAACATACTTTATAATAATTGGTTGCATAAGCAGTTTTTACTTTCCTTTTCACAGCATTCCAGATATATTCAGAAGTCTTAATTATCTGGAGTGATAACAAAACTTTTATTTGTGTCTCAAGTTTTCAGCATTGTTGTTACAAAAAGAGATTTTAGAAAATTTGAAATGTGTCTCAAGTTTTCAGCATTGTTGTTACAAAAAGAGATTTTAGAAAATTTGAAATGTATAGATTGCTTCCTCTGTACAAAATGAATATCGAACCTTGCAAAACAACTCACAAGCATGCCTGTGGTTTATTGTCGTATCTTCTCAAACAATCTAATTAAAATTAGCTCTACTGGTCAACCAGTAAATCTAACAGCATTGCATGGACTCCCATGTCCAGGTGACATTTCATCTATAAATAACAATTAAAATATTGACCAATTACACTTCGCCTTTTATAGCATTATTCGGGAGCATACAAATTCTAAAAATATTGGGCGAGACTATTTATGCAATAGGCGAACTTGTTGGTCTATTTCAACATTAAAAAACATGGGGAAAAGTGCAGTAATAAACTCTGGATTGTATACTAGTATAAACAGATTTTATGGCTATACCATCACGTTTTGTTTTTTTTCTTCTTGAAAAAAATTTTTTTATATCAAATTTTATATTGAAATTAGTTTCTGGCATACTTCGTAATTCACCCGAATCATTTCGTATACCCTCGGCATAATCCCAAATGTTTTCAAATTCTTTTCAGATCACTGGAATGATTTTGCAAGTAAGGTTTTGATTGGTGGAATGAAAGTTCAACTGGACATGAGCTCCAACGGGCTGCTGTTAGATCCACATGTAATAGTAATTAACCAGCGGAGCTAATTTTAATTAGATACATATTCTCAAATAGAATAAAAAATTATAACAATATATTTACAACACTTAATGGCATTACAACATACATAATACAAATAACCAATAATTATGTACATAAAGGGATATAAAACATGAAGGACATGAAAATGATTAATGTATTAAACAAAACATTGTACATATGAAGAGGTCATTTCCAAAACGCAATATTAAACCTGTACATTGTATATCACATGAATCACAGTTTTAAGTTCCTAACCAATGGTCATAGAGTGTCATTTGATGAACAATCTATTGTTATATGATGGAGTTGTATTAGCATCATTATACCTGAACTGCCAACTCCAAAACTCGGAAGTTGTAATATATTGCAGGGCTAGCTCTGGCATTCACCAAATTCGCCAAATGCGAATTTTGAAAGCAATTGGCGAATTTTATTTTCATTTAGCGAAATAATTTTATGTAATAACTGACATTTTTTAAAAAATAACTCTTGATTTCTGCAATTTTTGAAGTTTGATAAACAATTTGGCGAAATATTTTGCTCACCCAGAGCTAGCCCTGTATTGCGTTTTGGAAATTAATTATTCATATTTAGTAGGCACATATCATTTTGCAGTTTTGTTCCTTTCAATTTATAGGTGTCATATACTAATATCTTATGGCACTAAATTTAAGGATGTATGATCTATTAGATGTTTATAAAAACTTGTGCGATTGTTTTGTCGGTAATACACAGTAATGGTTACATCCTATTAGTTAAACCAAACAATAACAATACATGTAGTTAGTTGGTATACACATTGCTGAAATTTTCTATTAAATTTGAGTTGTCTGTAAACTGCATAAGTTCAGAATTGATCAAAAGTGTAATATTCATCTGATCCTAAAACTTAAGCTCTTGTTTTCTTGTTAATTTTTGTTGTTGCCAATATGTCACTTAAATTTTAAGGACCATAATATTTTATCATTTACAGTATCATTCATAGGCAAATGCATTCACAAGATGTGATTGATCTTACAGGAGAACTTTATTTTTTAAACTGTTTAGCACTTTCATATGTTAATCAGAAGTTCATGAACTATGGAAGAATGGTTTGTCTTCTCCCCTGCTATAACAGTTCCTGAGTATCATAATAGAAAAAAGCAATTATTGCAAATATTTCTGTGCGTTATCAATTGGATTTACTATCCTAAGCATTGTGGTTCACTGTAGTCCTCCAAACTGATACCATCATCTTCAGATTATATTACAATTTTTGTAAGATAAAACTGAACTCTCGGACTATCCATTGCGTAAATTTTCTTTCCAGAATAGTTTCTCATTCTCTCTATTTTGGCTGTTTCGATCTGCGTTCAGTACTTGTGGGCCGTTTCAGCGATGATTCTAATTTTGATGGTTTTCCTGATCTTGACATTTTCTTGGTACGTTCCCGCTTATTTCTGGTTGAAGGTCGTGCCATGTTGTTAAGTTTTACTGTTAAAAAAAAGAGGAAGCAAAAAGAAAACATTGATAATTGTACAAATGGGTGTGATTTTTGAGATTTTTAACCAGTTTCAGCTTTGTTTATTCTTCATAAAAAAAAATGGTCACAAAGTTGACTGAATTTGATCTGACATGCTGAAAAATTACTTTTATTTAACTATAATATAGAATTTTCAGCTTTTTAATGATAATTTTTGGGTTGGGGGATAAAGTGGAATTACATCCATTCATGAAGAAAACATTGACTATCAAAGAAATATAGTCATGAATGGTAAATTAGCTGCCATTCTACCAGATTAATTTAGACAATTTTTTAATATACAGTACCCGGTACATGGATATTGAAGACAGGTCACATTAATTGGAATAGGGTATCAATAAAACAGTAGTGAGGAAAACCTTGACAGCAGCAATAAACTAGAACACGATATAGTCAGGAAGATTAACATAGATGAACTAAGTAAGGCACTGAAATGCAGTGCAAAACTGAACCCCACTTTGTTAACTGGAATTTAATGAAAGAGTAATCTGAAATCAAACAAAGGAAAGGAAGGACATGTTTTATTTAACGACGCACTCGACACATTTTATTTACAGTTATATGGTTTCGGACATATGGTCAAGGACCACACAGATATTGAGGGAGGAAACCCGCTGTCGCCACTTCATGGGCTACTGTTTTCGATTAGCTGCAAGGGATCTTTTATATGCACCATCCCATAGACAGGATAGCACATACCATGGCCTTTGATGTACCAGTTGTGGTGCACTGGCTGGAACGAGAAATAACCCAAAGGGCTTACTGATGGGGATCAATCCCAAACGAGTGCTTTACCACTGGGCTATGTCTTGCCACTAAAACAAAGGACAGGAAGTAGTGTCTATATTGACAAGAATGCTAATATGTAGGCCAAATAGATCTTTTGAACTTGAACTGTGTAAAATACTTACTCATGAGTTCTGGATTTATTTTCTCTATGTTGTTCAGGAGGGGGATATATCTGTTTGGTCCATTATCGGCCTCTGTTGAGAAAAATAAAAATGTTTAAAGTTGAAATATTAAAAGTAACAACTCTATTACATGTAGCCTAGCTAGCTTATTAATTAATATTGCTTTTATATGTCATTAATATTGATTGTCTTTACATTATATAATCATATAATTTAAAGATTCATTTTCAATATACTTATAACGTAAAGACATGTTTTCAAAATAATTAAAATGTAAAAATTCACTTCAATACAAATATAATGTAAAGATTCATTTTTAATAAATTTGTAATGTGCTTTCAATACAATTGGAATATAGTCAAAAGTGCAAATAATATTTAGACTTTCATCTGTAGTATAAAGACTTAATTTTAAAATAGTTGTAATGTCAAGACTTACATTTAGTATAAATATAATGTAAAGACTTGAATACATTTATGATATAAAGACTGTTTCATTGCAGTTGTAATGTAAAGACTCACTTTCAGTATAAATATAATTTAATGACTTGAGTATATTTATAGTGTAAAGACTCGATGTAAATACAGTTTTAATGTAAAGACTTTAGTGTAAATATAATTTTAAAACTTCAGTACATCATTTATAACATAAAGACTGTTTCAGTGCATTTGTAATGTAAAGACTCACTTTTAGTATAAATTTAATTTAAAAACTTCAGTACATTTATAATATAAAGACTTCATTAAAATACAGTTGTAATGTAAAGACTTTAGTATAAATATAATTTAAAGACTTGAAAACATTTATAATGTAAAGACTGTTTCAGTGCAGTTGAAAGTAAAGACTCATTTTCGTCATAAATATAATGTAAAGACTTTAATACATTTATAATGTAAAGACTTCATTTAAATACAGTTGTAATGTAAAAGACTTTAGTATAGATGTAATTTAAAGACTTGAATACATGAACCGGTATAATGTAAAAGACTCAATTCCAATACAGTTGTAATGTAAAGACTTTAGTATAGATGTAATTTAAAGACTTGAATACATGTATAATGTAAAGACTCAATTCCAATACGGTTGTAATGTAAAGACTCGCTCTCCGTATAAAGACTTACTCTCAACATGTATTAAGATGTACGTTTCTCGACCCGTGACCAGTTCATTTGCATACTCTTCACTGCTGCCTGAGAGGTTTTTAACCTGACCATCTAGGTCGACAAGATCTATTACAACTGAAATACAAAAACATTTATAGATTAAACATTTCATGTCAACATATTTTCATGTTCATATCCAATTAAGGTTCAAGCACATAAAGAAGTAAATTACGAACATAAAATCTTGTAAAGAGACGAAATAAAGAGAAACAAGTTAGGGGTGAATGATTTCTGTATTCAAAGTCCTGTTACTTTCAGTTGAGTGCTTAATCAAGTAGGCAGTGGGGGCTAATGAAAACAAGTTGATCGAGCTACCATGTCTCCTTAGAATCTGGCTTTATTTCAAAATGAGTATTCTTACACTGATTCTTTAACTTTTAAGCAGTACATGTGGTAGGTAGATCGCGTGTCCTTTGGCCCTCTCCTGTAATATATGACATATGTTGGGTCAGGGCTAAAGAGTACTCTGTGTAATAGTTTGATCATTTTCGACAACCAAATGGTCACCAAGAACTCTTAGATATTTGAATGTGCATATTGTCTTACATCTGATAATACTGATCTTAGCTTTATCCTTTTTGAGTTTAGTTATAACATTAAACTAATATGTGTATTGACTGCTGTTTCCACAACACCAGTTTTGAATTGGTGTGTCCATTTTCATTTTGTAGTGTTCGTACTAGTCAGAAACATATAAGTTTAATGTTATGAGTGAACTCCAAAATAAAAAATTTATATCATCAGATTTAAGAAACAATGTGTATTTATTACATTGTACTTAACGACCCTTTAGCCATCTGAAATTTAAAAATTGACAGTGTTTAACACTAAGAGCATTCAAGCCTTCTTCTAGCCATATAGACATAATATGGCTATAGAAGAAACCTGAATTATAAATTTACAACCAAATATCTTTATGAAGTTGGTAAATGGTTAGAACAGTTTGGGTTGAAGTAAGTGTCATGCTATAAAAAATACCCACCCAGATTTAAAAGAGTGACAGTGCTATAGAAAAAGCCGTGAAAATGGAATGGTTTGCACATGGGGGTAACCGACTAAAAGCCCCTACGATCAAACCCCATATACTAAGTGCTCTTTTATTTGGTGTCTGTTAATCTATATTATGATTAGGGAGGGTACAAACACATATTTTTTATATGTGTGTGTAGTGTACAATAAAAAAAGGAACAAGAGTTTTGGACCTCAAGTAGGGGACCTCTTTGTATCAAACGTGTTCTCTCTCGTTGTTATATCATGCCTGCATGAAACATGCAAATAACATATCAATTAAATTGTAAGATAGGTTTTCCAAATAAGACCCCTGCACATGTAGTTATTCCGTGATAACCACAAATAATACGCACTTCATACACTGATTAAAAGACACTTAAAAAAAACCCACCATATTATTTTACATAGTGTCGCAACTAATAGCCAATAAATAATTTATTCATTGTTATAACTTAATATGCATAAACACAGTTCATCCCAGTTGTGTTTGTGCAAACATGCGAAACTGTATACAGGGACAGATTTAGGGGGTGATAATCTCCACCCCTCCATGCGTTGTGTTTCTGAAGAAGCCGTTATGTGTATGCTAGTTTAGTTTGGGGTACTGTTATGTACCCCTTTTATTTTTTGTTTTGACATTGTGTCACATCCTACATCTGTCCCTGCCAGACACCTTTAAAAACCCATTCATTCATTCTTTCATTCATTCATTCATTTATTCATTCACTAAACGCTATATAGGCAGAAGAAGATTTATGTATGTAGGTCAAAAAAGGTGCCATTTTGTGTACCTGGAGAAGACTGTCTTTAACAGAGGTCATACTCCTATCCCACGTTTTCCTGTTATTGTGCTCAAAAGCCTGGGGAAATGAAACACTTGAAATTCATATTCCCTAGGAGAAGCAAGCCCCCGAACTCCCCGTAACAGGTTTAGACTCTTTGGGTCTTCAAAATTTGATATCCTGAACCATTGTACTGACAGTCCTCTCCCATCCCCACTTTCAAAAATCACTCTGTGTGCCATGATTTTAGGCCCCCCCCCTTATTTTATACTAGATACGGCCCTATTACGGTCACACTCTGCCGTCTCCACACAACGTTAACGCTGTAACGGGAATGTGGTCTACACTACTGCCACCGCTGATCAAACAAGACGGAACATACATAACAACAAACGCATTGTACGGCCACTGTGTGAGGACGGTGACACACGATACACTAATCCCAATGAATCGCGAGAAGCCCTGTCTAAAAATATACATGTATACATTATTGTTTCTCTGTTGACGAATACGTACTATGGTATATTATAATAATACAATATCGTGAAATATATAACTAGCAAGTGTTAGGGTACACACCTGATACGCAGGTGTGTACAAATTTCGAATAGCATTTATGTTCAGTTTATAACTAGTTTAACGTTTGTAATACGAGTCTTCGCATATACTAAACATTATTTTGATGTGTTAACTTGGCATTCATTTCTAAAGTATGTAAAAGTTAAAGTGTGTTTTGTTTAACTACACCACTAGAGCACATTGATTTATTTTCTAAAGTATGTTTGCAAGACATACGACTAAGATTGACATATTGACATTTAATAGTTTTTAAAATGTCCATTAAGTTAGTTTTGTACTGAGATTCCAGAATGTTAATATTTTTGCGCGGACAGACACTGTAAAAAGAACAAACACTGTCATACAGAAATGGGCAGTACATTTACCGTACGTCAGCACATTATTTAAATAAGTGGCTCTTATTTGTCACATGGCCGGTACATTTTGTGATATTTGTACTTGGTCATAACAGTTAAAAAATCAAATCACATATTACATTAAATGGGAAGGGAATAAGATCGAGTATGATTGGTGACAGAGGCGGAACGGGGGGGGGGGGGGGGCAATGGCCCGGGCCCCCTAAATTTTGCGATAGTTATAATTTTATTATATATATATATTTTTTATTTTTTATTACCCCCCTCCAAACCTCCCCCAAAGTTCCATTGGCATTCCACATCATGTCACTGCCCCCCCCCCCCCCCCAAAAAAAAAAAGAAGAAGGATTTTCTGGATCCGCCACTGGGTGATACAACCCTACAGTAGGAATTGATAATTTTGCAAGGCAAAAACAGACTCATTTTGAGAGTAGATCCTTGTGAACCTTATTCTTTGGCGGGGTGGTTTAATTAAGTGCCTGCTACTATATTTTATCCTGCAATCACTATATATTATATTGTCAAGATATGATCACTAGATAAATTCCTATATTTTTTTTATCACTGACCAAAAATGCAGCTTTACATGTATTTAAGACGGAACTACTTTTACACTGGTTTAATGATCAGCAAAGGAATGTTATATTGTTCAGTTACTTATTCTTTTATTTTCAATTGATTATTTTGATTTGGAGACAATTTTTAATTTAAATATAAAAAAATAAATTGTTATTTAAGAACAGTATATTATATTTATGGATATTATAGACTACAAGGCATTCTGGAAAACGGTAAACTTATGAAATAAAACGATTCATTTCATTAATTCTTATTATTATAAGTTGCAGGATAAATAAAATAACTGGTTACTGGCTAAAAATATCGGCTTTAACCTGCTCAGGTCAAATGGCGAAGGCAATTTTAGTTTTGCGGGATAAAGCCGATATTTTAAAGGTAATAAAAGAAGAAAGAAAGAAATGTTTTATTTAACGACGCACTCAGCATATTTTATTTACGGTTATATGGCGTCAGACATATGGTTAAGGACCACACAGATTTTGAGAGGAAACCCGCTGTCGCCACATCATGGGCTACTCTTTCCGATTAGCAGCAAGGGATCTTTTATTTGCGCTTCCCACATGCAGGATAGCACAAACCATGGCCTTTGTTGAACCAGTTATGGATCACTGGTAGGTGCAAGTGGTTTACATCTACCCATTGAGCCTTGCGGAGCACTCACTCAGGGTTTGGAGTCGGTATCTGGATTAAAAATCCCATGCCTCGACTGGGATCCGAACCTAGTACCTACCAGCCTGTTGACCGATGGCCTAACCACGACGCCACCGAGGCCGATTTAAAGGTACTATGTCAAAGTTGCAATTATGGCGGTTCCCACAAAAATGGTTTATTTTATTTGAAACATAGAGTTTATACATTCAGGTATAAACCTATGAAGATTACAACCAAATAATTCCATTCACTAGTAGAATATTTTTTTTTACGGCGTAATCTTGAGAGGATGTCAAACGCATTAACTAGTGACGTCACTATTTTATGCGTACACATTCAACACACTAAGTTTACCAATAATAAAAGCGTGTTCTATATTCTATGACAGTGCATGGGTCGTTTCTGTAAATCATATACAGCCATAAAACGTCTCTGAACCAGATCCGTGCATCATTGATCGGTATATTTTTTTAGTAAACTTTTTATACTGCTTTTAGTAACTAATGTTATTTATATATATATCAATTAATAAGTCATGTATTTACCCTTATTTAACACCCAATAGCAAATGTTCTGAGGTGTCGTTAAACATTCATTATCCATCCATCCATCCGTCCGTCCGTCCGTCCGTCCGTCCGTCCATTCGTTAGTTCATTCATGCATTGATCCATACTGTACTCACCGTCTTTAGGACATTCACATTTTCGTCTAATCCAGTCTACAAGCGTCTGTGTCGAGCACCAAGGATTGAACAAGGCTTCTTGGTCGTCTGAAAAAGTCAGTCATTTCAATATAATTTAAAAAAAAAGATACGTGAATATTCAATAATTCAGTTTTCTTTAACTTTATTTAAAATTCAGGGACTGGACATGGGAGGACCGTTCGAATACGAACCAAGCTGACCCGTTTGCCTACATTTTCTCTAGAAACCTAGGATAGCCTAATATTTCACTGTAAAACAGTTTTAGCCCTAGGGGGGTGGGGTAGTTCGAACCAACCCCACCCCAGCCTACGCCCATAACATTATTGTTTCAATCCCACTCGTTTTTGTTTCTGTTAAGATGTTCGATATCTTGAAAACATTTTAGGCCCAATTAATTGTATCATGAATATAATTAATATATATTAAAATATTTGCATTTCTTTTATCGTACAGTATATGTTATGTTATGTGAACTTCTCGGAGGCACCCACCTCAGCTATCTCAGCTGTTTGTCCCACAGATACCCCCAATCAGTAACCCAAGGGGGTAGTTCAAGTGTCCTCAAGCTCTGCCCTGTTTACACGTTGGGGTTAAAGCTGTGGCTGTATATTGTACTACATATAATAAAGATTTATATATTATCACAACATTACCCCCTCGGGTAGCTTCAGTTACAAGTAACCGTTTCCCAACGTATTAACAAGCCAGGGTTAGAGGTAACTCGAGCTACTCGAGGGGGTAATGCTGTGGTAATATATCAATCTTTATTATAACGTTTAAAGTGTGTGTATGCGGGGAGGTGGGGGGGGGGGGGATTAAACGACACCATTAGAGAACACATTGATATATTAATCATTGGCTATTGGATGTTAAACAATTGGTAATTTTGACGTGTAGTCTTTGAAAGGAAAACCGTCACATTTTTCCATTAGTAGCAAGGGCTCTTGTATATTATGTACCATCCCAGACACAGGATAGCACATGTCATGGCCTTTTGATATACCAGTCGTGGTGCACTCGATGGAACGAGAAAATAACATGGGTTCAGGGACGGCGATCGATCAAAGACCGACTGCGCATCATTTGAGCGTTTTACTATGTAGCCAAAGCATTAACCTGGCGTTATCGCTCGTGGGTACCTGTCGTCTGCCCAGGACAGTAGTTGATGGTTCAGTTAGTCAATGGACATCATCTAACATTCGCAAGGGGAGGGATCTAGCTCAGTCGACAGGGTGCTCGCTTGAGGTGCTTCCGTTGAAGGATCAAATCCCTCTGTGAACCCATTCTTTGATTGTGTTTTTCACCATCCCAACCAAAGTCCCACGACTGGTATTTCAAAGGCCCTGGTATGTGCTGTTCTGTATGTGGTAAAGTGCATATAAAAGATTCCTTGCTACTAATGAACAAATGTAGCAGGTTTCCTATGAAGATAACCTGTCACAATTACCGTATGTTTGACATCCAATGGCTGGTGCTGGAGTGTCGTTAAACATTCATCCATTCATCCATTCATTCCAATGGCTGATGATAATAATTAATCAATGTCCTCCTGTGTATATAATTTTCGCATAGAGTGGACATTAACCAGTTTTGGTTGTCCGCTCTTGGTACGATCTGTTGCACCTGAAGAGTAGGCTGATTTATTACTGAGCTGCAACTGTATCATAGAAACATTCGAACTGCATGACGACAAACACTTAATGAATCTGGATGCCACGATTTCCCTGCATCGATGAATTCTTTATCTGCTTTTATTGAACGGTCAATAATCAGCTCAAACAAAATGGGTGAAACATGATTACATGTCGTGACAAAAACATTTTTATATCGCTCGTTTTATCGACTATTCCCCCCCCCCCCCCCCCCCCCCCCCCATTTCCGAGTCACCGCGACCATTCCCTCCATTCGGAGTTATCGGGTCGGTTTAATCACATCCGTTAATGTACTGAGATTTTTTATTTATTTATTTATTTTTATTTTTGTCTGTTAGTAAATAATGGCAGGTTGTCATAACGACGTCCATGCTCGTTTTCTAATCATCTATAGGAGCGTGGCACGTTAACAATTCACAATCGAAAAAAAATCTAATTAAATTTGTATACACTATAATAGAAGACATGGAAATTAATTTTCAGCAGGATATAAATAAATGGTAAAGGTCCTGCCTTCAGAGATGAGATCGATCATCTAGATTGGATCCCATTGTACGAAATCCATTGCATACCCCCCACCCCCCACCCCTCCCCAAGTTCGCCAGTGATTCGTGACTGGTGTACCAAAGGCTGCGATGTGTGCAAGTATCCTTCACGAGAACATGCATGTAAATAATCGAAATACTGATAATCGGGAAGGGCAGCCCATAATGATAAAATATTCACGAGCCTTAATCAAAATGTCCATTAATTTTATATATACTCTTCAAAAGAAGAAACGCAAAACCACATTGTCGTAACATTTGGAGAATTGATTTAATTATTGAATGTTGAGTCCGATAATTACCAAATGTTGCAGGATTGTTCACAATTCACTCTAGTCCATTGTCAGTAAGTGATAGGACACACCACCAAGGTCAAGGTCATCTGGAGTCAATACCGGGTGTGGCCTCCGCGTGTGTTGACAACTGCCTGGCACCGCCTGCCCATTGAAGCAACCAGAGTACGGATGACGTCCCGGGGGATGGTGGCCCACTCGGCCTGCAAGGCTGCTGCCAGCTCGGGCAGGGTCTGGGGCTGTGGTTGTCGCTGTCGGAGGCGTCGGTCCAACTCGTCCCATAGATGCTCAATTGGGTTCAAATCCGGTGATATCGATGGCCAAGGAAGGACATTAATGTTGTTGTTCTGTAGGAAAGCCGTTGTGAGACGTGCTGTGTGAGGCCTGGCGTTGTCATGTTGGAACACTGCGTTGGCGTTGGCCATAACTGGAACGATGTGTGGCCGGAGGATCTGGTCAATGTAGCCCTGTGCATTCAGGTTGCCCTGCACGTGGACCAGGTCAGTTCTGCCAGTGTGCGAGATGGCTGCCCACACCATGACACTACCCCCGCCGAATCTGTCCACTTCCTGCACGCAGTTTGCCGCATAACGTTCACCACGACGCCTATACACGTGACATCTTCCATCATGACGTCGGAGCAGAAATCGGGACTCGTCACTGAACCACACCTGTCTCCATCGCAGTTGAGGCCATTGTCGATGAATCTGGCACCACTGCAGTCGGAGTCGACGGTGTTGTGGTGTTAAGATGACACCTCGAAATGGACGTCTGGCACGAATTCCTACCTCACGTAGGCGGTTCCGTACGGTCTGGTCGGATATCCTGCGCAAACCTGGTATTGCTGCGGCTGTGGAGGTGGAGTTTCCTAAGGTGGCGTACCCGGATGTAGCGGTCCTGCCCGGGGGTAGTGACCCGTGGTCGACCGGATCTAGGGAGGTCACGTGTTGATCCATGTTGCTGGTAACGGTCCCACAGTCTGGAGATGGTGCTTGGGGACACATGGAATGCCCTGGCAACGGCCGTTCTGGATTCGCCTGCGTCTAGTCGGCCGATGGCATTGTTTCTCTGCGGTTCACTGAGACGTGGCATGTCCTGGATTGTCAACTGTCGGCCAGATACAGAGGCCAGGCAAGCGAACACCCTGCACTTTTATACTGTCGGTGTTCATGTTGCACGTGCAGACAACGCACGTGCAGTGGTGACATGGTTTGCACGTGGCTGCGTTTTTGCGAATATTCACATTTTGCAACTTTATTGTACAGTAGCTGCGTTTTATCGAATGTAACCGTGGGAATGTGTTTGGGACATGCAATGACCTTATATTCACAAAGCATGAACCGGTAGGAAACATAAAATCGGAGTTATAACCCATTTGTACCCTTTTGCGTTTCTTTTTTTGAAGAGTATATATTGAAATAACTTGAAACACTGTACGATGTAGTTCCATATACAGATAAGCTACAGTATTTGTATTGAATACTTTATATGACAATTCAAGTAGTGTAACAACCAAGATAAGATATAGAGTACCTAAATTTGATCAATAAATAGTTATTATGTGAACCATTATCAGTCCAACGCAGACAGACGTTTTATGGAATACGGGTCACGCAAATATCCAGTGACTCATGGGAATAATTAAACACAGGAAAAGTAAAGTTTGTTTTATTTAACGACGCCGCTAGAGCACATTGATTTTTTATCTTATCATCGGCTATTGGACGTCAAACATATGGTCATTCTGACACTGTTTTTAGAGGAAACCCGCTGTCGCCACATAGGCTACTCTTGTTACGACAGGCAGCAAGGGATCTTTTATTTGCGCTTCCCACAGGCAGGATAGCACAAACCATGGCCTTTGTTGAACCAGTTATGGATCACTGGTCGGAGTGGTTTACACCTACCCATTAAGCCTTGCGAAGCACTCACTCAGGGTTTGGAGTCAGCATCTCGATTAAAAATCCCATGCCTCGACTGGGATCCGAACCCAGTACCTACCAGCCTGTAGACCGATGGCCTGCCACGACGCCACCGAGGCCGGTAAACACAGGACGATACACGAAAATAAAGACCACCATTAGTGCGTTCTTCTTGTTTAAAAGTCAAATATTGTTTGAATATTTTGTTGTTGTTGTTGCCAAATTTCATTGTTTAGAGCGTCTAAATTTAAGGTCGTTTTTGTAATACAGGTCGAGATTAATTAATGGCCATTTGATTGATCCTGAAAATAAATTTAATCTGAACGACAAAACCGTAATACATGATCAGGGCCATACATCTCTGCACAATTTCGAGTCTAATGCGTATTTGACATAATAGTTGTTATTCCATTAATCTTTATCTAGTGCCTTGTCAGCCACACCCTAGGAGATCCTTCATTGGAGGTTACATCCCTCTTGCACTCCTACAAAGAGTACTGCCACTCCCAAATACGTTTAATAAGTGAAAACTAGCACCGGACAAAGCTTTGATGACATGCACTCATGAATCACTGTCATAGCAGAGATGATATTAGGTGTTCGCGAAAGGTGAGCATATCCAGCCCCACCGGTGTCACCCGTCGCGAGTACTGCCACCATAGATGTCGTCTAAAACGGTGAAAAAAATAATACATGTGCAAGAGTTTTACCAAAGAGATGAAAGAAAAAAAGAAAGAAATGTTTTATTTAACGACGCACTCAACACATTTTATTTACGGTTATATGGTGTCAGACATATGGTTAAGGACCACACAGATTTTGAGAGGAAACCCGCTGTCGCCACTACATGGGCTACTCTTCCGATTAGCAGCAAGGGATCTTTTATTTGCGCTTCCCACATGCAGGATAGCACAAACCATGGCCTTTGTTGAACCAGTTATGGATCACTGGTCGGTGCAAGTGGTTTACACCTACCCATTGAGCCTTGCGGTGCACTCACTCAGGGTTTGGAGTCGGTATCTAGATTTAAAATCCCATGCCTCGACTGGGATCCGAACCCAGTACCTACCAGCCTGTAGACCGATGGCCTGCCACGACGCCACCGAGCCAAAGAGATGAAAACGTAGGCACAAGTTTAAAATATGGAATAGCATCAAGCATCATTTGGTCAGTGACTGACGCATGTTCTAAACACGCTTTATGTTTCAATATTATTATAAAAGATTACATGCACAAAGGGCACGATGTAGCCCAGTGATAAGCGCTCGTTTGATGCGTGGTCAATCTGAGATCGATCCCCGTCGGTGGCCCATTGGACTATTTCTCGTTACAGCCAGTGCACCACGATTAGTATATCAAAGGCCGAGGTATGTGTTATCCTGTCTGTGCATATCCTGGTGCATATACAAGATCCCTTGCTACTAATGGAAAAATGTAGCAGGTTTTCTCTCTAAGACTATGTAAAATATTATTACCAAATGTTTGACATCCAATAGCCGATGATTAAATAAATCAATGTGCTCTAGTGGTGTCGTTAAATAAAAACAAATATTTAACTTTACATGCACAAGTTCTTTGTCTTACCTCCATATTTAACGACGATAAACGACTGATCCAGAGACATGTCTTTGCTGTTTGTGATCTGCTAACATAAAACTAATCCAAGAACACCCTTCGGAGTTGATCCCACACTTAAATTACTCCAACCTGCGTTGTTATCCTCGTAGTTTTAACTCCCTCTCTCCATGTCATATTCCATACCTCTCTTGAGTTTGTCTTTTGTTTTCGTGTTTCTTCCTTAATCAGTATACGTTCATTAATGGCAGATTCAGTTATAAAAAATAAGCGTATATCAATGTTTCACTATGAATAAATGTTGGTTATATAAAAAGAAACAAAAAAGTTTTTTTGTGTATGCTTTTAAAATGTGTCTCCTTTTCAAAACAATCATGCAATATATGGTCAAACAAGGTGTCGTTCCCGATTTCGTTTACCTTTTTTATTATTCCGAATTTAGTATTCTTAGCTTAACCTTCGTTAATCGCTGAAGCGAGGGTCATCCCTTTCTTAGCCAGTACACTTTCCTAATCTGACAAGCGTCAGACCACATTATCTCTTTAACCAGTATATCACCCAATAAGATGGTGTACATAGGTTAAGTTCACTCCTTTTCCTCTTCCCTCGTCTTGTTTGAAATATTCCTCAATTCGTTACCGAACAATAATCACATACCTCTATAAATGTCATACCAAACTATCCTTCCTTAAAACCAATGCGGTTACAATAAAAATAATAACTGATAAAAAAAATGAGTAGCGTTGTCTTTACATTCACGTATAATTTAAGCCATTCATTTCATTTATCACAGCAGCTCTGAAACACTCTTCTTCTGGGGGTTTTCACCTGCTACCAAATCACACATCGATCTCTGTGTACAAATAAATTCACTTATGTCCGGATCGATTCAATCAATTCAGACAGCTTTGCCCAGGTCCTCACATGGGCGGCGTATATGGAGAGAAGCCTTGTTGTCGAGTCAAAACAGACCATTAACGTCTTCAAATAAAGGCAAACACGGGACAAACAGTGTGTGTGTGGGGAGACACGACAGCGACAACGACGTGTCTGGACAGGCTTGGCGATATTAAAGACGATTAGACAAACCACTCCAGATAGAAGCCGGGGTGTGATTGCAAGAAGTGGCATTAACTTATTGCTGTATTGTCAATAAATAACGGGACATAGATTACAAAGCGGGTTTCCTCATTTGTGTGTATCCAACTTAACTTTTTCAGAGTGGCTGAATTAACCACAGCGCAAAGAAGCTTAAATCTCAGCTGGCTTAACTATAGTTGTATATAATGGACAGTATTGACGATAATCTGTAAGGAACACAAGGCAATTAAATGTTCTTAATTATAATTTAAAAAGGCGATTAAATATCTCATTAGGCCTATAGGTTGTTTGTTAGGCAGGTGGTCATGTAAATTTCGCCGTTTTTGTTTTGTTTATTGATTTGACATGGAATGACCACTAGAGGCTTATGGTGGAATCGGCTCAAGGTAATCTTTCGAGGACACAAGTGAAGTAAATGTTCAGAATTATATTTTCTAAAGATATTTAAATCCCTCATTATAGGTCGCTTTATTACCAGAAATCAGACAATATTAAAAAAGAAAGAAAAAGATAATAATACTAAACGAAGGACAAAAACAAATAATAATAATAAAACAAGAAGGAAGAGAGAGAGAGAGAGAGAGAGAGAGAGAGAGAGAGAGAGAGAGAGAGAGAGAGAGAGAGAGAGAGAGAGAGAGAGAGAGAGAGAGAGAGGTAAATAAATACATAAATAATAATAATAAAAAAAGAGAATAATAAACAAATACAATTTGAAAAATTCACACCTGAATAGAGCGTCAAAATTTTTACTTAAATTTTTTTTTATAATAAATTAAAATACATTTCTCTAGTTTATATTTTTTTCTTTTCCTGTACTTCATTGTCCTGTACGTTCCACATATTTACACTTTTGTAAAAATGGTTTGATTTGATATGGAATGTCCCCTAGAGTCTTATGGCGGAATATCTTTCGAGGACACAAGTCAACTAAATGTTCAGAATTATATTTCATGGACAATTAAGGTTACCCTCACAAAATCACTAAATGTATCCGTTCTAAGTAGTATTGCACCGCCGATAGCCGTGTATAACAAAGGTCGTTATGGCTGGGATTTGTTTTGTTTTTTTGTTTGTGTGTGTAGTCTACTGTCATGACCACACATAGCGTAAAATAAGGTGTTGGGGGTATTAAACAAAACGAAGAAACAAATAAAAAGAACACTTTTTGATATTTTTAAAGTGTCGGGTCTAGATAAAGGATATTGGTATGTGTAATTTCTGACATGCTTCCATCAAATCAAATGCAGCACGTCTGTCGTGGGCAAACCTCGGACTTCACAGTATTGTCCAAGAATGGCCTATCCGTCATTATAACAGACACCCTGCTGCTTACCGATAAGAACATGGATAACCATTCACAAAACATCACGTTACGTTTACGGTTACAAGTCATACGTTTATAAGAGTTTTCTATGCATTTTACTACAGACATGTTAATACTTTGTAATAACACAGCTGCTGCACGCGTAATTCTTTTAAAGTAAAAAAAACCCAACGGAATATGATTAACAGGAATAACACATTTTATTGATTTATTTTTTAACTTACTGTATAATAATGAAGATTGCTTTTTAATCGTGAATTTATTACACTAGTTTGCACATAAACGTAAATTTATGACGGCAAACTATAATAAATCACGCTCTTGTTCTTACTGTGACCCATATTCAGTATTGACGCAATTATCCGTGTGAAACAGATACACAAAATACCTATAAACGTACGATGGCCAACTGTAAATATATTTAGCTACGTTTTGTGTATTTGGATCCTTGGCAAGTTATTTTAGGTGACGGATGTGCTTTATGCTGCAAACTCGATTTCCCACAATCAACTTTACTATGTACCCGTGTATTCTCGCAATCAACTGAATATGCAAGTGCATGCATACATACAGGTTACGCAACTCGTAACGTCCCGTCATTATTTTGAACACATTTTTGTTGGTTTTTTTTTTTTTTTTTTTTTGCAACCGGCTGTATTAGTTGTACCCAGGCGAGTGTGCAAAGGGGAGGGTTTCGGGGGTCGAAACGCCTCTTTGCTCAAGAAAATTGTCGTTTCCTCAATATATATTTTAGGAGAACATAACACAACCCTACCCCCTATATATTTTAGTCGCCAGTGCACCCCACCCCATGTTAAAATTCCTATACACACTCCCGAGTACTGGCAATATAGCAAAAATGATGAATCCAGATTTGGCTGGTAGACTATAGACTATAGTATTAAGGTCATATAGTTTTTTCTCAATCAACCTGGCAATAAAATGTAGAAGGCAAGTTTAAAATAATTATGTTTTGCCCGTTATTTCTTTCATGCACCCCCCCCCCCCCCCACGAACGCTACCAATAGCAAATCACCTAATAAACAACATGCTAGTGTTGTTAAACTTTTCTTCTTTTTTGTTACTTTAAAAGAATCACGCGTGCAGCAGCCGTGTTATTACAAGGTATTAACACGTCTGTAGTAAAAAGCACCGCAAACAATGTAAATCGAAGTTACCTGCTAATAGTACAGGGAGAATTCAGCCCAAAGAATGTTATGGGTATTTAACGCGATTTAGAAACGATTGAAATAATTACACGCAATTTTGTTAACACTATGAATAATTGCACATTATTTGGCCAACAATATAAATAATTACACGTAATTTAGCTTCTGTCTGAACCTATATCATGAGAATACAAAAATATATTCAGCAAAATTGATGAAACAGATAAAATGTCAAGGAAACATTGTGGAAACCCTATGCAGCTTATTATTCCAGTTAAAAAAAAACGACCAGTCTTTCATACTTTAACATGTTAAGGACTGGCCCAATAAAATAAAATAAAAAAAACACTACAAAACTAAACAACCTTAAAGACCTCAACCCCACCCATCTACCACAAAACGTATATTCAATATTGTGCAATGCACGGTCGGTCTGGGATCAATCCCCGTCGGTGAGCCCATTGGACTATTTCTTGTTCCAGCCAGTGAACAATGATCAAATGTTTGAAATCAATAGCCTATGATTTATAAATCAATGTGCTCTAGTGGTGTCATTGAACAAAACAAACTTATTTTTATATTAAAAATCAAATACTGTTAATGAGTGGTGCAATAAATCAATCTAAAACTATATCACATTTGAATACACACTGCAGATGTTTGTTTTTTTGTAAATAATTTCAGTTTGGTTTGACATATAAAGAAAATTTAAAGTGTTTTAGAAATAACAAAACATTACTATTTTTTGTGTGCAGTTTACAAATCAGTTGGCTCAGAAATAAACAATTTGTAGTAAATTTCATATGACAAAAAAAGCGTTTCCTGTGGGACGGACTATACATAGTGTACATGAAATAAAAAGAACATACTGATAATATTCAATCATAACAAAAACAACAAAACATGTAGAGATGGTTTTCATATATTTATATTCACCAATTGACTACTCAGCAAGTAGGCAACAATAGTACATTAAATAATTGATACAACAATGATCAACTAAATAGCCTGCTTTGGAATCAAAACGGAAGAGAAAGAATGGTGACGAAACAAAGCGAAATATCACTTTCTCTCCAGAATTCCCCCAGTCGGCTGTCTGTGAAAAACACAGGCCCTACTTTCATGCAATCCCGAAACTGATACGTCTCCACGAAAATATAAACTTTGAAAGACAGAAATTTGACTGACATGGGTTGTTTACTGTCTGTAACAGCAAATACCTTTAGTAAACGTAAAACTGAAGTAATTATTCACACGGTGTTGATGCTTAATTCTGTGTAGGACCATTTCGGCACATGTACATCATCTCAAAATAAAAACGAAATAGGCTACAATAATGTATGGAGTAGCAAATACATCCAATTCTTTACCAACGATCTTTTAAAGCACTTAAAGTAATCTTTTATGCAGAAATATTACATAATGAAGTAGCAAATACATCAATTCTTTACCAACAATATTTTTAAACATTATTATATTTTTTAGGCAGAAACCAGAGGAGGATCGGGGGGGGGGGGGGGGGGGCCGCGGGGCCATAATAGGATTATTATGATTCCCCCAAACCTCCATTGACATTCCGCCTCATGTCATTGCCCCCCTCCCCAATGGATTTTCTAGATCCGCCACTGGAAATATAACATAAAGGTCATACATTTTGGAAGAGTGCACATTCAGTAATTATGTTCACAGACCATGGCCCACCACAATGGACAGGAAGCAGATTCCAGGCCATTGTGCCATTCGAAGAAAGCCATGGCAGCACTGGACCGTTATACACTCCCTCGATGTAATACCCATATGCATCAGTTGGTTAGTCTCCGAGATATGTCGTCTTTATAAAATTACCAAACGATTTTATGTTGGTACCATGCTAGACGTAAAGTTGCAAAAGAGGCATCATAGTCACAGCTGTTGGCCACTACTTCTTGGTAAGAATTTCAAACACTTTACAAGCCGAGGACACCACGGAAAAAGCTATTCACTTCAGGATTGCAAGGAAAAACACAGGCTATTGTCAGATGATGGTGATTATGGCTGATGATGGAAATAAATAATCTGGAATGGAATGCCCAACATGCACAGTAATCTGAACACGTGTTACAGCAAATGAACTCAAATACGGTACTAGTAAATATCTGGATTATTTTCATTTACACACTAAATTATAGTCTCCTTTTTACCTAATCTTGGTTGAGCTATTTCACTGGTTCTTTTTCTGGATACAAGCTTATACAGCTACTGACTACTTATTTAACTGAATATGATATCATGGGGGGGGGGGGGGGGGGTTTAAAGAAGGGGGGAAAAAGTAGAAGAAAAAAAAAAAGTAGAAAAAAAAGGAAGACAAAAAAGAGAGATTATTCTGTGTTCCAGGGTGTTACTTGTTAATTTTATACATTATGTTACTTCTAAACACTTACGAAATATATTTAAAAAATGAAATTGTAAATTAAACATTTTAAATCTTATTAGATCAACGAATTACATCGAAGTCTCTAATTAAAAAATGGAGACAAAACTGTCTTCAAAACGTCGGGTGTTTATATGAATAGGCCTACCAGAATTTCCAGATGAAAAAAAAAATGCAGAGTATAACAGAAGATAAAGAACATTGTCCCTGATACAAAGAATAACAATAATGTGCAAAGAATTTTGATTATTTAAAAGCACTACATTTTATACACAAACATATTTCCCAATCCTATTATGGTGACACAAACGTAACTTCTTATTTAACCATCTTTTTAGCTTTTGAAAAGTTGGGTAGGTGGGGAATAGTATCTAAACACACACACCCCACACAGTGTGATGTAAATTTCATACACATTCATTTTTATTTTTCAAGTACATTTCATATTATTCAATATCAACTGTATATGGAAAACAAAATGTGGATCATCAATTTTATTTTAGCAAACTGAAGATAAATGTCTTATCAAGACCGTAAACGTTGAAGAATGGTTAGTACCATTTGGTGTAGTACAAACATGATCCCTTTTTTCTCGTCCAAAATTACCAGAAAACCCTTGGTCAAAAACAAGAAGTTAAATCTGTGTCTCTTAATGAAACTAAATTTGATTTACAGACAGCAACACAAAAATAATTATGTCTACCACATTGCTATTACAAAGTTAAGGACCTCTAAATATTTCTTTGTCTACCTAACCTCAAAGTAAATTGGATATAAATGATTTTACATAAATAGCATGTTCATTAAAAAAACTAAACAAAAACACACTATCAAGTTAAATGTCACAGGTGTTTGGTCTCGTCTTAACAGCTTTACGTTTATTTTTTTAAATGTAATTTATCTGTGACAACTAATCATCATAAGCTTCTATTTTTCATGCACCCAAACGAGTAATCACAATGAAAATCTCAGTAGTCTGTGATAAATGCACAATCTGACAAACATGCAATGACATAATTAAAAAATATATCATTACAGAAGTCATTAGTTCACTGCTCACATTTATAACAATATTCAGAATTTTTTCTCTTTTCTTTTCTTTTTTTAAAATAGATATTGTCCTTTGTCAGATCATGGAGTTGAAAGAAAGACACTTTGGCAATTATTGCAACTTTAACATATATTATTTATTTACAGCCAAAAAGCAAAATATGCAGAGATAAAAAAAAAAAAAAAAAAAAAAAAACCCCACACAGAAACAAATCTAACAAAGCAATTTTTTCTTTACAGAACAAAACAAAAGTCGTAAGAGAGACACTTTCCTCACAAGTTGAAATTATTGTTAGTTGCAATTTTTTTTAATGCACAAATATAATTAAGTAACAGCTATGCACTGGGAAACAAAGGAAACTAAGTGGTTATGTTGGAACAGTACTGAATAATCAACTATATATATATATGTATGTATATATACTTCAAGGGCAGCACTAAACCTGAAATAAATTACAAAGCCGTCTCAGTAGTAACTTAACAACAGTGTATGTACAATAACAGCATCTGAGACAAGGAGGTAATCTACATAATATATATATACACATGTACAACATCAATAACATACACACACACAAAAAAGTACTACGAGAATGAACAAATTAAAAATACACAAACTCCAATCTAATACACAAACTCCAATCTACAACATGCAACTCTGCTGCTCTGTAATCTGGACCGGTGCAATAGTTCTTTTGGGAGAACCGGTAAACTAGTTCCTTTACAAGGGAAAATGTTTAAGGTTAAATGAACTGTTGCAAGTAATGCTGGCGAACAAATATGCGTTTGCTGTATTGGATTTTCTATATACATCTCGAAAATGTAATCTATACTGGTGACTGTTCTTTTGAGGGAACCGCTACACTGGTTCCTTTGGAAAGAAATATTTCACATGCTACGTGCAACTAATATGTTTGCTGTATGGATTTTCTATTCATGTCTTGTATCTGTAAGCTTTATGGTTCATTCTCATGATGCTTCTTGTCACAACAATTGTTAACGTACATTTTGATTGGTTCAGAGCTCATGATTAGCCATACAAAAAATGGGATGCTCTAATCATTTCCAGCTCGTTCGATATTTGTAGTTTACAACCATAATAGCTACTATATACAGCACTAGTTATGTACACTATAGAATCCAAACCAGGGAACCACTGTGCACAAGTCGAATGCTCTACCAAATGAGCTAATAAGGAAATTCTAACTAGTTTTCACCAGTAAATGTGCTTCACAGATGCACAACATGTGCAGTACAAGTTGCTCTGTTACAAGTCCCATTGTCAGAATACACCTTTAGCAGGTTACTGAAGTAGAAATAAGTGTAAATCTACTTGTGAACTGTTGAGGTGGTCTACAGGACATTCCAACAACTTTTGTCCATCATACTAACCACAGCTCAGGATTATTTATTTAAGTTCCTTTTCTTTCATCTTGCCACCTCTGGCATTATCAGGCATTAGCCAGCTGAAAAGCACAGCCATTGCCTTTAACTTTGCTAGACGTGTCAGATGTCTGACAATTTTGACGTTTTGCCTTTTTCAAACAATTGTTCTTTCAGGCAGCAACAGCCGATCCAAAATTGTGTCAGATTTGGGAATGGAACAGGGAGGTATAAGATAATCTATAACATACAAATTTGCATGATACAGTATTCATAATAGATTATTTCTTGACTGACAGCGAACTTGAATTTAATCTCAATGCAGCTTTGAAGAGAATCTTTTTTTGTTCACTACCTTGATTAATAAAAAAAAAATTATGGTGAATATTAAATTTCTCTTGTATGAAAAGTTCATCGCATGTTGACTTTTTTATATCCTAAAATAGGAATGAGGGATATTTTTGTAGGGTTTTTTTAAAATAGAAAATAGTATGTATGGTGGCTAATAAACCAAAATGACAGCATATTATCATATTATAAATATGAAGCCAATGGTGCCAAATGAGGTACACTGGTGGATACACACACAAAAACACATACAAAACAACAGCAACTGTTTAACTACCCTGCATCAGGCTAATTACCAAATGAATGCAGCTACCTATGTCATGAAAATAGGACCTGCCCCATGCTACAGACTAATTCTATATAGGACCTGCCCCATGCTCAACACCACCAGCAAGGTCCTGCCTATGCTAATTCCCCTCTAGGACTGTTCTCTAAGACACTGTGCATTAGACTGCATGACTATGTATTAACTATCAACACAAACATCTCTAACTTCAGTTTTAAACCAAATCTTCTATTTTCTATTCAGCAGAACATTTCACATGTACCGTAAATGATCATTAAAAAAAAAAAGAAAAAAAAGGAAAAAAAAAAGAGGAGGAAATCATTAGAAAAACATATACAAGATGACATCAGAATGATGAACTTTCAAAAATCATTCAGCAATGGTGTGATCACAAACTGTAGCTTCAATATCTATTACCATGTACAAACCAAAAGTTAAAAAATGTAAGGATAATTAATAATTTTCTTAATTCATGAAACCAATTAGACATTTGATCACATGCCAAAGCAAAATTTGTATGAAGAAATACTCAATTTCAGTTCGAACCGAAATACATTTTGTTTAATGGTGTCCACTCAACATCATGATTTTTAGTCTACCTCCAAGTGCTACTGCTAATTAAACAGACAAGTAGTTGTTAAATTCCTTATAATATATATTTGCTAAATTCAATTTATTTGTTGTGGAGTGACAAACATCTTAAATTGCCCTGTCAGATGAAATAGAATTAAAAACAGAAAGAAAAGAACACTGAAATGACAAATGCAAAAGTTAATATTATCTTGGTCTAAATCATTGATGTATGGAATGCTATATACACCCTTGAAGATCCAGTAACTTTCAGGTAGGCCTAAAAGTATATCAACTCCACAATCTCATTAGTGACCATGTTTTAAGCTGTTAACACCATCATTCTCTTATTTGACTTGATCAATCTGTAATGAAAAAGTTGCATTGCCACTGCAACAATAGCGGAGAAAGTGAAACTGGTGCTGAATGAATCTGTAAACTCTTGAGATCCTATCAATATACAGCTACATCGAATACAAAACAAAAAATCATATTCACACACGTGATTAATAATAGGTCAACAGGTCAATATCGAGTGATTAGCTTCTAACACAAAACTAGATTGAATGCAGTTATCTTTGAAGAGCAGGGACATACAATGTTAAAAGCGGACACCACTACAAGTTTACACAGTTGAACACACATTTACAATGTGATCAGCAAATTCTGCCACGAATTCCTTTAGTATCGCAGTCCGACAAAGTGTTGGGTACAGGTTGCCAATGTCTTTATGTGTTTTTGTTTTGTTTTGTGTTTTGCAAAGCACAATTATCACACAAGCAAAGCAGTTTCACAGAGCGTAGTCTGGCTATGGTAGAACAACTCACAGCATACAATGTGTTTTCTTATCACCTCACCGTCTTATTTGAATACACAATTCTAGACATGAGTAATGACTGGTCCGAAATAAATATAAAATGGATTACAACGTTAATCAAATAGAAACTTTCAACTGTTAAAGTAATACGAAAGTTTCAAATAAAAAAGTTATTATTTTGTTGAATAAACTTCCAATTCAGCCGAAAGATCTTTCAAGTATTGATATATACGTATATTTTATTTTTTAATTTTTAATTTGAGATGAAACAACTAATTACTGGGATTCATTAGCAGTTTTCTTTGGTTTCATAATAGCCCAGTCTGTACTATTTCATCTCTAATGCCAGGGAAGGAAAGACAATGTAAGTGGCCGATCTTCGCCACTTGTGCTGTCTTGCCTGTCGGAACGTGATTACTGATATCTAGAGTTAGTACGTTGTAATGCCCCACTATCTCCCTGTGACCTGCATTCAGATAAGTTCTTCCAGTACCATAACTAATGGATAGCCGTCGTTAACGGCATTCCCACACCTTTACTGTCTGGTCGACACTTCCCGTTATCACATAGGGAGCACTCCTGTGCATGTCTGCAATAAAAAAAAACAAGCATTCTGAGAGTACTGCTAAAATGTCCCCCACCGAACCTAAAAAAATTTTTTGTATCTCCTAAGTTCAAGGCCATAACTCAGTCACAAATGGTTAAATTGCCATGAAAGTCAAACTTGATCTGTAACAGTATATAATAAAGCAATAAACATAATTTCAGCTCAATAAGAAGTCTGGAAAACAAATTTTTATATCTCCTAAGTTCAAAGGCCATAACTCTGGAGAAAAAAAAAGAAGGTTAAATCACCATGAAAGTCAAACTTGATCTGTAACAGTACATGATATACACAAAATTTCAGCTCAATATCTCAAAGCATTCTAAAAAAAAAACATCCGGAAAAATGTATGTGGGAGAGACAGACAGACGGACAGGATGGAGATGTAACCTATAGTACCCTCCGGTTGGACTGGCTGGGGACTAATAAAACTGTGTAAACTGGCACTTTACAGCAAAAAAGCATCAGTATGTTGAGAACTTCAGTGCCAACAAAATGTTTTTACAATACTGTTTTTAATGCACATTTGTAATTTGTAAGTATTAAAAAATGTTTTGTTTTAGTGTGCTGCAAGGCAGAAATCGGTAGATTGACATGGCTGTAAACAATGAAATTCATCTGTCACATTATTATGTTGATATAGGTAATATGTATATATTTAATGTGTCATGCATAACTGTTAAACATCTGTGACGATGGTAACACAGCTTTATTTTTCACACGTGATTCGCAGCGATTATTAAAAAAAATAAAAATAAACCATGTGAACCCTGCCTGCCCCATTAAAATAAGCATCAGCCATAAATTGTAATAACCTACATTTGTCATGACTACCCAATACTCCTGAGAGTGACAGAGTTATTGCCCTTTATTAAAGTGCATATATTCTCTGCTTGTAATATATTCTCTAACTTTAGCATATATGATACCTCCTCAAAACCCCCCCCCCCAACAAAACAACAACCCAGCAACAAAAACACAACATAAAAAGAAAAAAATATTGGCTAATAAATAAGTGAAATCAATCAAGATGGGCTTTTAAAACATTGGGAGTTGCACCTCTTAGTTGCAGACTTTAATGGACAGGTAAAAAAATGCACGTTTCTTTTGAGTGACCAATTGTTTTCGGGTTTTTTTTAGCAATCAAAACTCAAACAAAATGTTTCTTATCCTGTATCTGCCTTTTAAAAAAAATGGAAATGGAAAAAAGAAGTTATTTATAGCACATTCTAAATCAATATATATTTTATATAACCATGTAACAATGTGTAACTATTTTATTTATAAACATAATATAATTAAATTAAAAAGTATTAAAAGTAGGTTTCAACATTTACCAGGTTATCTATAAGATGTTAATTAAAAAACAACATAATCTCACCACTGTTGGATAAAACTATGTTAAAAACCCAAAACAATACATATGCATGTAACATTCCCAAGTGTTTACATGACAGCCAAAACGTTCCTAAATATAGACCATCAACAATGTGTGTAGCTGACTGCACATTAAAAAACAGAAAGAAGCTCATTTACCTAAGGAAGTTACAAAGTGAGAGTGGGCCTCAAGGGTCTTGTGGTTTCTCTTGTTTTTGATATCCCAGATTCGCAGCGTCTTGTCATCCGAAGCACTCAGGATGAACTTGCCTCCTGGGTGCACCACCAGTCCTCGGACCCAGTTGTCATGTCCCTCCTGTAGGAAACAAACAACAAAAAGGAAGTTATTACGGGATTCTAGAATTTTTACAAAATACACTTGCCATGGGATCAGTGATTTGAAAATTTTACTAACCCTGCTTTACTTTCAAGTTAATACAATTTTACTAAATAATAGTAACAATCAAATGTCACCTAAAGAGGGAGATAGAGCTTAAAAACACTAACACTGGGGGGTTGGGGTGGGGGCAGGATATTCATATTTATAAAATAGACTTAACTGCAACATATGACTTTTTTTTCACTAGCCATCGGGCATGGCAATATTAGTTATTTACTAGCCCAACATTGAATATCACTAGCCATGGGAGAGGGGACTACCATAATCTAGAAGCCCTGATGTCACTATTTGCTATGTCCTGGTTATTGCTAATGGCTTAAAGGGCAACTTAATAATAAAATCGTAAACTATGAGCTATATGGTTTATATTTATTTTACTGTATACTTTGTATTCACAATAACGAGTAAAACATGTTAAACATTCTTCCCTTTGTTTTCATGTAAGAACCGCAAATCGTCTCATGTTTTAAACTTAACTACAGCTTTCTTCTGACTTAATATATGGTAAATGCCAGACCTACTGATGAGACTGGAAAACATATACCATGCTGTGGTTGTGAAAACAACCACACCATACAATAACATAGCTAATTACTACAGACACCAACAAATGGCTGAATTACCATTGAGAACAGACAGATGCCGACACTGATGTCCCACATCTTAATAGTCTTGTCCCGGGATCCAGATATCAGAAAGGGTCCAGTTCGTTTTTGTTTTCCACCCTGTGCAAAGAAGTAAACATTTAAAATCATTATGTTTTATACAAAAAACCCCCACAAAAAAACACATTCACTTAACACACACGTTTATATTACAAGTTGCAATGAATCTAATTGAAGACATCCGGGGGCGGTTGCTCCAAGGAACATTTTGTTTGCAAAATTCGGACTAGTGACAGAAAGAAAAAAAATGTTTTAGTTAACGACGTACTCAACACATTTATTTACGGTTATATGGCGTCAGACATATGGTTAAGGACCACACAGATAAAAGAGGAAACCCGCTGTTGCCATTACATGGGATACTCTTTCCGATTAGCAACAAGGGATCTTTTATTTGCACTTCCCACAGGCAGGATAGCACAAACCATAGCCTTTGTTGAACCAGTTATGGATCACTGGTCGGTGCAAGTGGTTTATACCTACCCATTGAGCCTTGCGGAGCACTCACTCAATGACTAGCAACAGATGCTAATCAATAAAAAATCTGCACAGCCAATTATGATACTTAACAGAATTGTTCCATGTTCTTCCACCCAGAAATATATGAAGAAGTGCCTTCATCATCTATAGATATGGAGAAGATTCTGTATTATTGTACCCGACTGTTTTCTTCTAGCTGCACCTCCCCATTTAAGACATGTGGAATGCACAAATCTTTCTCTCTCACAATTTGGATAGTGGATCTAAGAGTTTTTATAGGTAATACTGAAAATGTGAAAAATACAACCACCCAGCTCTAAGTAACATAGTGTGGACCATCCCAAAGTGTACCGAACTCACTCCAGTTTCTGCAGCCTCGGAGATGGCAGGCTGTGCGGACTCTGGCGCCCAGGCGATGCACTCCACCACGTGTTTGTGTTCTCGTAACTCGGCCTTGCACTCTTTGGTGGCCACAACCCACACACGAACAGTCTACAACACAATGAAATGTGGTTACCTCATTAAGTCTCATACAAACTGCTCTGTCAATGTATCTGATCAAACTGCTCTATTATGATGACTACCATCCCATGACAACAAATCACTATATTATCTTGTTCATAAACTTGTATGTTATAATTATACTTGATATAATCATTTTGAAGGTAAACTTAGTGTGGTAAAAAATCATAGCTACGCAATTCTATACAATTTGTCACTGTTATACATCAATAAATTCACAAAATATGACAAACAATTCTTATATAAAATCAATAAACATGAACACTGGATATGTATTCATGTTTTCTTTTTAATGTTAAAATCAGTTATTCCATTTGCAGAAAAACTGCTACAGAAAACATACTTGGCCAACTATTTCCTTGATCAACAAGAAAAAAAAAAAGAAAAAAGTTTTAACAACGCATATATTATTTTTTTTACGACCCCCCCCTCCAAACCTCCCCCAAAGTTCCATTAGCATTCCACATCATGTCACTGCCCCCCCCCCCCCCCCCCCCCCCCAAAAAAAAAGAAGAAAAAAGAAGAAGAAGGATTTTCTGGCTCCGCCACTGGGTGATACAACCCTACAGTAGGAATTGATAATTTTGCAAGGCAAAAACAGACTCATTTTGAGAGTAGATCCTTGTGAACCTTATTCTTTGGCGGGGTGGTTTAATTAAGTGCCTGTTACTATATTTTATCCTGCAATCACTATATATTATATTGTCAAGATATGATCACTAGATAAATTCCTATTTTTTTTATCACTGACCAAAAATGCAGCTTTACATGTATTTAAGACGGAACTACTTTTACACTAGTTTAATGATCAGCAAAGGAATGTTATATTGTTCAGTTACTTATTCTTTTATTTTCAATTGATTATTTTGATTTGGAGACAATTTTTAATTTAAATCTAAAAAATAAATTGTTATTTAAGAACAGTATATTATATTTATGGATATTATAGACTACAAGGCATTCTGGAAAACGGTAAACTTATGAAATAAAACGATTCATTTCATTAATTCTTATTATAAGTTGCAGAATAAATAAAATAACTGGTTACTGGCTAAAGATATCGGCTTTATCCTGCTCAGGTCAAATGGCGAAGGCAATTTTAGTTTTGTGGGATAAAGCCGATATTTTAAAGGTACTAAAAGAAGAAAGAAAGAAATGTTTTATTTAACGACGCACTCAACATATTTTATTTACGGTTATATGGCGTCAGACTTATGGTTAAGGACCACACAGATTTTGAGAGGAAACCTGCTGTCGCCACTACATGGGCTACACTTTCCAATTAGCAGCAAGGGATCTTTTATTTGTGCTTCCCACAGGCAGGATAGCACAAACCATGGCCTTTGTAGAACCAGTTATGGATCACTGGTCGGTGCAAGTGGTTTACACCTACCCACTGAGCCTTGCGGCCTTGATCAACAAATGAACTGTTAAAGGTATCACAATACTTGTGAGATTTATTTTTGTTTGTATTGAACACACAAAACAAACATTTGCACAACATTTTTTCTAAGAGATCCTAGTAACTTGACAATCTGAACTGAACACACTGAAAAGGAAAGACAGTCTAAGTGCATACTCTATTTACTAAAAGACGCCCAATAAATAGTCTACGATATACTATGAACATAAAACTTACCTGATCATTAGAGCAGCTGGCCAGTAAGGACCCGTCATGATACACACGTATCATGCGCACCCACTCTCTATGCCCAGTGTACGTTTTCACGCAGTACCTGAAAACAAAATTACAAACTGGTTTAAGAGCAAAATGTTCTACTTATCATCTCAGCAGACGTTAAAGATTCAAACTGTAAAACATATTTAGTCTGTGATATTTTCTGTGATATTTTGTTGCTTATAAACAAGTTCCTTTGTTAAATTTATCACTAAAATGTACGTATGATGGTGCATCAATGGAATATTCAAACACAATGACATTCAAATTTATGCAGTATGTAACATCATCTCATGGACAGGCATTTATATAGGCTTGCCACCTGTTGGCTGATCCACTTCATTGTTTAAAAAAACCCATAATAACATAAAATGGTGAAATATTGTAGTGATGTAGAGATATAATATGTATATTAGTAAATGTAAAAGGACACAAGAGTAAACTATGATAACAATTTGATTTTGAAATCTTAAAAGAGTTAATAATTGCATGAATGGTTTTATTGATAACTGTAGACATCCATACCCAGTAGCCACTTCCCACATTTTGATAGTTTTGTCCCGGGAACAGGACACAATGAAGTCTCCACTGGGCATGAAAGCCACACTCGAAACATTGTGGTCATGACCTGAAAAACAGTACCTTATCTTAGTCAGTCTTCAAAATGATGTATGGTTAATTAAAACAGTATTATCAAGTGGCAAAGCTCAAAATAGGAAGTAAAATATGGCCAGCTGTTATGTTTTTAAAATAGCAGGCCAACACAAATATGTCCTGCTAAGAAAAAAATATGGCCACTGGAAATAAGACAAAATGTTGTTTGGAATGGTGTGTGAACAATTAGGACCTCTGAGGGCATTGTGGAATTTATATATGACAGAATCTTGCACTAAACAGCACATGAGATAATCATATGTAAATATGTCTACCTGCTAGGTCTAAAAAATGGACTGCTTTTCGGAAGTCGCTAATTTGAGCCCAGTGTGAGCTTTGAAAACATCATCTGATCCATGTGCAAGATTTGTGACACTCTACCTATTCAAAGCTATTCTTGAAATTATAGAGAGATGCAATACCCAATTAAACATAAACGCTGAAATTATTTTTAAAGCTGAACCCACAAGCAAAGTAACCAGACTTCAACTACATGCTTTTCATATGGGTCAGGTGTAATTTTCATTCGACTAAAGATTTCTCAAAGTGAATTTGTAAGCTGTATATGTTGGAGATATATGTAAGAAACAATTATGGAAATAAAAACAAATGGGTTTTTCATTTCATTACATTAATGGATCTGATGGTAGAATCAAGACATTTATGTCACAGATTAAGAACAATGTTACATTCTTAGAAGAATAATTACCATGCAAGGTCTTGATGCATTCATAAGCCTGGAAGTCCCACAGCTTGACAGCCATATCAGCTGAACACGACACTAAAAAGATTTAGATAAAAATAAAATGACAAATCATTTAAAAATTTAATACTGCACTGATGCACACACACACAATAAATAAATAAATGTATGGCAATAAACTTCTCATCAACATACCAAACAGCATGTGATATTTATAACGTTTAATACAGCTGTTGATACATTATCAACAAAATGTTAGTTATTTCCTGGACAATTAACGATATTACATATATCAATACTAAGACAATTGTGTAATGTCTCTTACATACAGTTGTGCATTTGCCATATTCATAACAATACAAGATTTTTTTTTATAGATCTTAAAATTTTAAGACTTACCTAAAAATTTTCCTGTATGGTCAAATGCAACATCCTGCACTGAATCCGTATGTCCTTTTAGTGTTCTTTCGTAATCACCAGCTTCAAAATCCCAAATCTACACACAAAAAAAACAGAGATAATAAAGACATTTGTGTTTGATATACAAATCACTTATGTTATTTTCATCAGTCTACAGCTGAAACTACACTGGTCCAACACATTTTTTTATGTCCTGAATATTTTTATTGATTTTTCTAAGGTTCAAAATGTTGCTGCTGAGAGAAAAAAAATCAAAATCATTCCGAAAATAGTTGAACTTGCAATCAAGTATGCGGTTACCATTTGCTTTTTCTTTGACACTATATGCAACACTAATGACAGAACCAGAGGGGATTTTGCAATATATATTTGAAGGGTCCAAGAAAATATTATAAATGTTATATATGTCAAGGTCACAATGACACAATAAAATAAAAACCTGTAATTATAGTAGGCCATTGAGGGTTCTTGGTAAATCTTGCTTGCTAAGGTATAAATAATCCACGATAGCAGAATTGTAAACTTTACAGTTCAATCAGCTCAAATTCCCAAAAGTGTGACATCACAGGTTATTCCCCTGGACCAGTCAAACAGTTTATTAACCTTCTGAGTACTGCAGGCGAGATATATCTCGCCCGACGTCACGTCAGTCGACATACTGTACACTGTATACAGGGCATTCCCCAATTCATATTTTCCGCCGTTTTGCACACAACACTCACCGGAAACGGAAATATAATAAAAGAAAAAAGATTTTTTTTCAAAATGGTGGCTTTTGTTTTGATTTTTTCAATTGAAAATACCTTGAAATTTTGAGTTTTTGGCAAGTATTTTCACTTGACAACAATGGTGGCATGTCGCGGTCATTTTCAGCGATCGATAGCTGATTGTGACAGCTAATTTGATAATAAATTTGATTGTTTTACCAACAAAGAAAATCACCAAATATTGCAATATGAATCGTAGTTCGGGTTTTAAAAAACATTCTGGTCAGAAAACTACTGTTATCGTGAATAATGGACATAAATACTGGACAGCTAGCCACAAATGCCCGTAAGTAAATGCAACTTTTTCGATTTTTTGCCTAATTTTAATCACCATTAGCTGATCTAAAAATAATAAAAATTACAAAAACCCACGAAAATAATACTTACCAATTCATATATGAACTTTATTTCATGTATTTATAAAACATTTAAGTGAATATATGTGAGTAAAAATTATAAACTTGTACCCACTCAATGTCGTTTTTGTTAAAAATTAAAGGTTAAGGAAACACTGTACCTTAATGGTGGCATCTTCACTAGCTGTGACCATCACGCTGAACACAGGGTGGAAGAGAACTTTGGTGATTGGGCTTCGATGTCCACTCAGGGCATATCGCTCTGGTGGTCGTGGAATCCACTCGGAGGGACTTCGCTTGTCACGGCTAGGAGCACCAATGTTGAACTCTTTCTCAGCTTCAGCAAGTTTGGCTTCCAATTCCATGACCTAGAAATGAAGAAAATATATATATATAAAAAGTGATCCATGGGTCAGGGGTGGAAATTGGTGAACTGTTAAAAAAAAAAGAGGACAACCACCAAGATACATTTTCTTTGTCCGTGCTTATTTCAAACACTGATATGATAAACCATACCAAATGTTTTTATTGTGGTTTTCCCCCCACCAACATGTTTCATATATTAACATAACTTTGTTTACTCTAACAACACCTCCAACTTTCCCCCAAACCCATAATAAAAGAAGTAGAAAAAAAGTAATACAATCAAAGGAAACTCAACACGAACACTGTTAAATTTCAATTTCAATTTAACAAGTCTTAAGATTTTAATTTTGAATATATTTTATTAATTAAAAAAAAAAATTAATTTAATAATTAAAATCTAAGAATAAGCAAATATTTTTAGCAGCAGTAACCAAATAAATTCACTATCAGCTGTCAACTAATTAGAACAAATTGGTAAAATTTAATACCTTTTTTTGAAGCCGGATAACGGATGTCCATTTTTTCTCCAGAAGCCCGCCATATTTCTTTTCAATTTCACTAGGCTGAAGAAATAATAGGAAAATGTGTTACATAGCAAAATTACTAGAAATAAAAACTTACAAAACCAAACAATGGAAAAAGCTATATAGATCATGTTAAACACATGCACACACCAAAAAAAAAACCCCAGCCCCGCCAGACTAAATGTATTTACTGAAAATATCCATTCAAAAACACTTATATCATAACATTTGATAATTTGTTTTGTTTAATGACACCACTAGATCACACTAATTTATTAATCATCGGCTAATGGATGTCAAACATTTGGTAATTTTAACAAATAGAGGAAACCTGCTACATTTTTCCATTAGTAGCAAGGGATCTTTTATATGCACCATCCCACAGACATACCACAGCCTTTGATATACTAGTCATGGTGCACTGGCTGGAACGAGAAATAGCTCAATGAGTCCACCGACAGGGGTCGATCCTAGTAAATCATGAGTTACATGGAGTACTAAGCAAAACAAATCCCAACCAACATTTCCTCAAAATAATGCCTAAAGAATGTATGGGTAAAAATAATATATATATAGATCTGTCTGTCTGTGTGTGTGTGTGTCTGTGTGTGTGTGTGTCTGTGTCTCTCTCTGTGTGTGTGTGTGTGTGTGTGTGTCTCTCTCTCTCTCTCTCTCTCTCTCTCTCTCTCTCTCTCTCTCAATGCTTACCAAGCCAGATTCCTTCTGGAAATGTTCGAAAGCGTTCATATATCCATTAGAACTCAGGTAGTCAGCAATCGCCTTGTTTCTGGAATTATATTAAGAAATATAAATAATAAAATAAAGATTGATCTAAACAGATTTAATGCAAAATTAATAACACATGGTATTTCACTGTTATCATCACAGGTGCATTCACACTAACAATACACACAGGTATCTTGAGGTCTAACAGCTGCTGAGCGCAGTATTGTCAGTCTCTTGTGCGAACAGACTGCACATTAAACTAATAATTACATTCCACAAAAAACAAAAGAAAGGAAAAAAAAACCCACCCCAAAGTATTCCGAGAATATTGCTGAAGCAATACATGTCCTCAAGGAACAGAGGAAATCTAACAAATTTTCCTAAGTTCAAAAAAGTCAAAGTTTGTTTTGTTTAACACCACCACTAGAGTACAGATTTATTAATCATTGGCTATTGGATGTCAAATATTTGGTAATTCTGATATATAGTCTTACAGAGAAAACCCACAACATTTTTCCTTTAGTAGCAAGGAATATTTTATATGCATCATCCCACAGACAGCATAGCACATACCACAGCCTTTGACATTCCAGTTGTGGTACACTGGCTAGAATGATAAATAACCCAATGGGCCCACCGATGGGGATCAATTCTAGACCGACCATGCATCATGCGAGCGTTTTACCACTGGGTTTCCTGCCCCAATTCATAAGTTCAAGGGCCATAACTGTCAAAAATGGGTAAACTGCCATGAAAGTCAAACTTGATCTGTAACAGTACCAGATAAATATTTTACACAAAACATCATCTCAAAATCATGTGGCATTGTGAAAAGAGTTAGGGTCGGGTTTTTTGTATTCCTCTGTTCAAGGGCCATAACTCTGTTCAAAATGGGTAAATGCAATAAAACGTAAACTTGATATGTATTAGTATATAAATATGATAAAACTACATACAAAATTTCAGCTCAGTATCTTGAGGCACTGTGAAAAAAAAGTCTGGAAAACTATGTCGGACAGGCAGACAGACAGGCAGACAGACAGACATAAAAAGACAGATGAAACCTGTAGTCCTTTCTTGTCAGACCAGCAGAGGACTAATAAAAACCTATGGATCTATCAGCAATTCACATAAAGTAAATTAAGAAAAAAAAGTAACAAGAAGTTGAAGTACAGATATGAAATAATAATAAATTAACAAAAACATTTGCAAAACCAATGAGAACATTATCCTATCTACATGCAACATGTGTGAGCTGCAAATTAAACATGGTATGCAAACACCATTTTATAATGTATATATATACATGTATTTTTCAAATGTGTTGTGTCGTTTCATGTTTCAAGTCAGTAATGTTCATGATGCATTTAAAACCAGAAATCATTGTTTTCCTTTGATATAAATGATAATGATAATGCAAATTTATGCCCCTTTATTAAAGAACCAACGGTTATTTGCAGCATTAAATCAATAAAAAGATAGATACGAATTACAGCAAACAGAACAAATGTCACGCTGAACCTTGTGCAAATCGCTGATTCAGTTTAAAATATGATGTCTGTTTACATCCTAAATACTAGAAACAGAAACCGAGACCGCCCACGAAATCTTACAGATCATAGCTTTCTTCAGGAAAACGTCTTCGGAAACATGTTCTTTGGGTGGAGTAACACAGAACATTTGCTATTCATTATTTATAGCTAATAGAGTAGAACATTCCACACACAGTTTGCCTGAAATGCAGAGCGCCAGATGGATCAATAGATAAAACACAGGACAATGCAGCTGGCAGGCAAATATAAGTTCTGTGTATGCACACATGGTACATTCAACAATTAACAGCAAGAACAGGATTACACCATTTCACATGATGAATCGGGATCATATTCCAATCAGCATGAAATAATGGTGTTTGTGGACAATGTGTGATGGAGAAATTAAGGACACAGCTGTAAAATATTGTTGTATTACATGTGAATTTTAGTATATGTATATAATATATTATTATTTCATATACTACATATCTAGACAATGTAGCAAATACATGCAGTCTGTTCAAGATGCAGACATGTATATCAGAGTAAAAACCTTCGTTCACTAAATATAAAATGAGAAAAGTTTTGCAAACATATTTAACAACAGATTTGTTCATACCCCAATGGACTTAAAATGGTGATCAGTTGAAAACTGAGCAGTGACTACAATTTATCGATTTAGAAGTGTTTAGTAATATCTGAAATTTGCATAGCAAATCGCAACATGATACTGAATAATAACCTTCAATAACACAAAGTACAAACATAAAATTGACGTTGTAAAGTCCAAACCAAGCAGATGCTTTTGAACTGTATCCATTGAAACAGAAATTTTCTTTGCATATTCTTTACATGTAGTTAACAAAAACAATCTGACCACAATAGATGTTAATAGTACTTTAAATAGTGCTAATTAATATAAATCCAGTGTTTTAGCTGTCATTTCTCTAGTGTTTTCCCTAGCTTGTTTTAGCATGGTGCAGCACCATGCCTCAATAGTCTAGCATCATCTTGCCTTAATCAGTGCCATGCTGCACTGAGATTAAAAACGCCTTTTTTAATAATTAATTGTAAACTTGCCTTGATGAAACACTAAAAAAATGTATTATTAATTAATAAAAATATTTCTGTTATATATTTCGCCATTCATTTATTAAAGAGCATTAATTACATTTATGTTTATTTCTCAAACATTTTTTTTGTCTTTAATGCAAAAAAATTGCCCTGAAAATGCCTCCAAAGTCTTTTGTCTACCATGCCCTGCCAAATTTCTAGGGAAAACACTATTTCTCAATATGTATAGAAGTTCAGCTTAGCCAATGAACTTGATAAGAAATTCATCAAATAGGTAACTTTGAAAATTAACTTGCATAATGAATCCTTATTTTGAAGCACTGCTTGAAAAAAAAAAAAAACACCCCTAAATTGGACTATATATTTTCAAAGCCAATTTACCAAAGGTCTTGCAATATATCCTTATGAGCCAGCTTATTATAGTTTGCTATCCTAATGTTATCTACATTGTAGGGCCATCCATGCAAAGGGGTGTAACCCAACCCACTCCAAGAAAATTACTCTACTCACTTTTTTTTAAATGCCACAAATTCAGTTACTAGTTTGTCTGTACATGTATATATGTATTGACAGAAATTATGTCATTATCCACACCTAAATGTAACACCTGTCACTGGGGTATGGAAAACCAGTAATTGTTTTAAAGGATGACCAAAGTGTCCTAGACACTCATATTTACAATACAACTGTTCAAACTAGTTACACCACCACTACAGGTAACTGTACCATGTACCAGTACAATGGAATGTACACTTACATGTAATATTTACAAAGAATTACAAAGTCGAACACAGGTACACAACATGAAAGTGTAGTGTGTGCACAAATACCATCCTGAATAATTCATGAACACCAAACTCAAATACACAGGACCTACAATAATGTACAGCAAAAACAAATATCTGTGTTCATTCCATGAAAACCAGATTAATTATATCATCCCTATGACTGACCAAGAATTTCCAAATAATGTGCATGACAAAGAAAAGAAAGGAAGGAATGTTTAACAATACCTGAGCACATTTTAAATTAAGGCTATTTGGCGTAACATATGGTTATCTTGACATACGGTAAAGAGAAAAAATAAAGAGAGAAGAATTAACTCAGTGCCGCTACATACATACATGTAGGTTATTCTTATTAAAAAAGCAAAAAAGACTCTTTTATATGCACAGGGCTCAAATTTGTGAAAAATTGCAGCAATGCCATGGTTTTTGTGCCACAATGCCCTTCCTCTACCAATTAAACAGCATTTTTGTTCTTTGGTACGTCACTAACTGGTCATCATTTTCGTATATTGTATGATACATGTATGTACATCTGCCATCAAACTGAAATTGACGTTGTTAAAGTTAGTCTGACGACAGATGTATTGGGCTAACTGTAGCATGACTCCTAAATGCTGTTTTATTATGAAAACATGAAACCGTTCTTACTAGGTCAATAAGTAGGCCACTGAATTCGCTATGCACTTCTTTACTGCACTGATCAACCGTGAAACACCATTTTAAATCATTTCAAAGAATTGCATGTTCTAAAACGTTGTGACGCAGGCCGTATTGGGCAAGAATGGGACAGACTGAAATATGACATTGTCCGTCACCACAAAGAGCCATTCCAAGCACTCCGAAAGAAACATGATAATTTTCCCAATGTTTCACATTTAATCCAGATTTTATTGGTATGTACTGTGAGTTCAGGTCATGTTGAACGTCCGTTCTCCTCTGTAAAGAGAATGCTTGGTGACTGGAGACTGAACCGTGGGATCCAAACGCTTATCCAGTGTATCACGACTGGTATATCAAAGGCCGTGATGTGTGTTATTCTGTCTGTGGGATGGTGCATATAAAAGATCTCTTGCTGCATTAGAAAAAATGTAGCGGGTTTCCTCTGATGACTACGATTCACAATTACCAAATGTCTGACATCCAATAGCCGATGATTAATTAATCAATGTGTGACAGTTAAACAAAACAAACTTTTTCTTTCTTTTTTGATCATCTATCTACTGAGGATTTCTTGCCGTTGAAAGATGGAAAAAGTCTTCACTACGTGCAAGACGGCTCAACAATGAACCATAATATGGACCAAGGAATTAGTATGTGTGTACAGCATATTTAAATTACATATGTTTGGAAGCTTGATTTGTTTTCTTCACTGAACTTACATAATAAAAAAGTTCCTAAGTTCATACAGTTCATACACAATGTGGAAGGCTAAATTCAAGTACTTTTCACCATATTCAAACTGGTAATACTTGGTCTCATATATTGTTGTCAGTATTTGTAACAGTGAATCCAACATCATTTGTGATAAAATGACATTCATTACATACAGTATTATTAAAAACTGCCAATAATACTAGATGACAAATTTTGGAAATAAGACAAAATAAAAGAGAGGTAAATTTTTAGATTTCTCTATAGAAATATGTAATCCAAGCACGTTTTATGGATTTTGATAAATACAAGGGCTTTTCGTTATGACCATTAAAATACAAGCCCTTTCAAATCTGTATGAATCCTGGATACACTGATGGAAATTGTGAACCCCAATTCAGCAACAGAGTAGTATAAGGAAGCCCCATGCTAAAACTTTATACTTGCTCACATATAACACACATACAGATATATGGTGCTGATGTGTTGTATTAAAATATTATATATTTGCCTTGCATTCTGGCTGTAATGCCCTAAAACAAATTCACCATCAGTCGAGGCCAAATGGCCGTATCACTGCCTTTGATGGCAACTTACCTTACAATCTATTGCACATCTGACAGGTACTTTCCCACTGAGCTACACATGTACACCCAGCCATGTATTACAATGAAGTCAAGGAAAGTTTAATAATATTTTTGTAATCTTTATTAATTATTAACCCTAAAAAAAAGCAACACAAAATGGAACACACTGATTACATTATGTAAAATTTTTAAAGGGATTTAAAGGAACTGTCCTGAGTTTGCAGCCATTGTGAGATGTTTGCGATAACAGAGCCTTGTTAGCGACTACTATTTCATACTAAATACATTTTCTTGTTTAGAATGCCAGTGTCTGTATATCGAATGTGTTTGTGGTCGTATACTAATGTTTGTAGCACTCAGTTTTAGATTAATTTGTGATATATATTTTTTTCATACATATGAAATTATTGGGAGGTAAAATCCGGTTTGGGCTACTGCATGCATTAGGACAACAACAAACACCTTGTAAATACAGACACTGATATTCTAAATAAGAAAATGTATTTAATTTGTATGTTAGGTCATCGAAAAGGCTCTAATGGTGGGAAACATTTTACAACATGTCTATTTCTCGTTCCAGCCAGTGCACCACAACTGGTATATCAAAGGCCGTGGTATGTACTACCCTGTCTGCGGGATGGTGCATATAAAAGATCCCTTGCTGTTAATTGAAAAAGAGTAGCCCACGAAGTGGCGACATAGGGTTTCCTCACTCAATATCTGTGTCGTCCTTAACCATATGTCTGATGCCATATAATTGTAAATAAAACATGTTGAGTGAGTCGTTAAATAAAACATTTCCTTCCTTCCTTCCTTTAACATGTAGTCTTCTTAAAACTGACCACAGATCAGACTGCTGTTGACCCCAGCAAGATAAATTTTTGGTTCATTTCTTTTTGCTATCAGCTGCACACTGCCAAATGATATAATATATGTGTGAACTGTAGGAGAGCACATGATGATCCGAGAACACAAATCACAGCTTATCTATGATAAAGTGTGACTGTGAGTAATGTACGTTAAATGATATTAATAACCTGCAATAGAAATTGTTTCAAGTGATACTGCAGGCTGTTTGGTACATTATCACCAACCTGTGGTGCAGTTAATGGTGAATATCAAACATGACCTTCAGAATAACAAGGGGACACAATGGGTTATTTCCCATTCTGACCTGTTTTCCACAACTCTTTGACTCACATACATATGACCTTCAGGGTTTATTTATGTTCTTGTTCACCAAATGTATTTAAATTTGGTAAATATATTTTATTATTAATTTGCAAAAAAAGCTAATTTGAAAATCACTTGCCTTTTGTAGATTTTGGTTGTTTGGCCAATTGAAATTTTAATTTGGCTACTGATAATCTGATCAAATTCGCCAAATTGTTGATAATTTTTTTTTTTTTTGGGGGGGGGGGGGGTGTGTGTGTGTGTGTGTTTCAGCTTAAACCAGGGCTGGACCTTCAATATGTCAGTTATATGTGAGATTGTAGGCAGGGGCGGAGGTCGATGCAAAGTCTAATCAAAGGAAGTAGCAGCAGGTTCCTTTTCCGTTATTCTGTATCTGGTGTCCAAATAGCTACCAATTATATTTGTGGTACTGCATATTGCCGTGTATTAGCCGACTTTTGAAGTCTAGAAACACTTTCCAAAAGAAGATAGTCGGCGTATACACGGAGGCAACAACTGGAGCATAAAATTTTGATCTAAAATACTCCCGACCGCGACTTACAAATTTTGATCAGATCCTTAGTTTTCACAGATTATGTAACAATAATTTGTGCACAGTATAAATAAAACACCCCATCATGCAATATTATGCAGTTTTTTGTTCTTGAATGCAGCATAAGTTTGACGAATAATAATACAAAAATTACTTGTTTTATTGTCATTTCAATGGTAAAAACGTATTCTTTCCAACTGTCCTCCATCTTTGTTTGACCTGTGCTGGGACAAGTTTAAGATACAAAACGGTGTTTTTTCTTCAAACAAGTATTATATTTCTAATATTACTGTTTTGTTGGGAGGGTGCATTAAACTGTAAAGTAATCCCATAAATAAATTAAGCTCATTATTAACATTACCGACTGAAAAAACAACATGAATTTCAGGATGATAATTACTCCCACTATTGTCACATTACCATACCATATACAGTGAACAGCTGCAGTCACGGACAGCATGATCTTTTGTTTGTGTGTGTGTGGTGAGGGATTAAACATGCCTCAATGATTTTACTTTTTGCAGTCCGTGAATAAATTAATTACTTATGTGCAGTGATATGTTGTTACAGCTTGAATTATTTATTTTCCTGTTATGCTTTATCAATTCTAAATTATTTTTTATGGCATGGTAGATGTTAGCATTGCCACATTGATGATTGATTTGCGATCGCGATTACCGTGTTTGTAATAATTAAAGGGAAAACAAATGTAATGAACAAGAAAAGCACATGTCTATTTGTTGACAGTATTATTGAAATCGATACAGCATACAGCTGGACAAAAGGTGACTTTGGCTTATACACAAGGCCGATGATTTTGTACTAGATATTTAGGGTCAAACTAAGAGGTCGGCTTATCCAAGGAGTCGGCTAATACACAACAATATACGGTACCTAAAACTTTTAAATTATCATACAAGGTGTATATATATTGTATCGGACTATTGTTTTGCAGAGTAAAAAATACAAATAATATACAGATTTTCATAATGTATATATACATGTATAGACACACAAAATCATATTCTTGTTAAAAAAGCAGAAAGACACTTTTATATGCAGAGTGCTCAAATTTAACAGCGGTCATGTGGAAAATTGCTGCAATGCCATGGCTACATGCCACAATGCACCCTCCCACCACCAAGTAAACAGCCTTTTGTTTCTTTGGTCTATCTGGTCATCATTCTCAAACACTGTATGATACAAATATGTACATCTGCCATCAAACTGAATTTGACTTTGTTAAATACATCTGACGACAGATTATCGGTCAATTGTTTTGCAGAGTAAAAAATACAAATAATATACAGATCTTCATAATGTATATATATACAAAATCATACTCTTTCTATTTCGTTCAACTTGTTTACAGGTTGCTGCACAGGAATGAAACAGAATAATTAATTAGACAAGGACAATTAAATAAGGAAGCTAATGGTGCTGCCAACAATGGCTGATCACAACATGATTTATTTGAACATGACAATTTAAATGAATCTGTCAGACAACAAAGTTACATTGTGTAAATTATTCAGATAAAGCATGTCAGTGATAACTACAAAGAAAGAAAGAAATGTTTTATTTAACAACCCACTCAACACATTTTAATTACGGTTATATGGTGTCAGACATATGGTTAAGGACCACACAGATATTGAGAGAGGAAACCTGCTGTCGCCACTTCATGGGCTACTCTTTCCAATTAGCAGCAAGGGATCTTTTATATGCACCATCCCACAGACAGGATAGCACATACCATGACCTTTGTTATACCAGTCATGGTGCACTGGCTGTGACGAGAAATAGCCCAATGGTCCCACCGACGGGGATCGATCCCATACCGACCGTGCATCGAGCAAGTGCTGTACCACTGAGCTACGTCCCGCCCCTTAATAACTACAAAAACATTCAAGCTGTCATTACACTATTGAATCTCCTGTGTACAGTGTATATATACATTTCTTGCCCACACGACAGGCAGTGTTTTTGGGTATAGCACTATGAAATTGAATGCAACCACAGTCAACAGGGGATATAAGGGGCCTCTCCCAGAAAGAAAATGGGTTAAGTTTAGGGTTAGGGTTAAGAAAATCATACAGTACTGATAAGAATAACCAATTTTGTCAAAAAATCAACTTTAAAAAATGTGCAAAAAAAATTGGATAGCCATACCTGTTTTACCCTCTGGCAGAAACCCTGACAGGGTTATCCAGCTTTTGCATGGTTCTAAAAAAATCTGTCCGACCCTAGGGCTAGATGATTTCTACATAGGCGTGACGTCATAACTCATGCTTTACAGCGATTGACGTCATAACTCATGGTTTTCAAAATTCTGTTTGCCATTTCACGTAGTATCATTGTTTTAAAAACATTTAAACAAATTAATATTTTCAACTTTATATTTATTGGTAAGCTGTTACAGCTGTCATTGCATGAGGTGTACTATATTTCCCCCGCGTATGATTAAGCAAGTTTGTAGGTAAAATGTTTACGAATTGTTCTACAATAAACAAACCATCGCTTACAAAATTAATGTTTTGTTACTGAAATTAAATGGGCAAGAAAAAGAATCAATCACCATTGTGAGGTATAGATACAGCAATTCCAACACTAGGGACAAAATGTTTTTGTCCCTCGGATTGGAATTGCCTTATCTATACCTCACAACAGTGATAGATTCTATTAGTATAAATTACCATAGAAATTTATCAAAGTAATCAATTATAAACCATAGTGTGTGTGCTGCATGTGGTGTTACTGTATCCATGAACATAAGCAACAGAATCATGGAACAAAATGGATAACAACATCTCAGAATGTAATACTAACAGAAATGCCATTCCAAGTTTGACGAGTTACATGTACCATACAATACAAGGCTCAAATTTAAGATTTTGTTACCCCCGAAAATTCTGAAATGTGTTTGAGTTTTTTTGCCATAAGAAAAATACTTATACACAGCAATTTTGAGCCTGCCTACATTAATTTTAAAGCAGTAACTTTTGAAAAAACCCCAAAAAACCCAAACATTATCACTTCAATTAATGGCAATAATTTTTATCCAGCAGCAAAAAAAACCCCAATACATTGGTAAAGTCCCTGACCTATGACAATTCATCTTGCAACTTCATGTAATAGCAATTGCCATTGATGCCATGTTTAGTTTGAACACTAATAAGAGTCGAATGTTCTTGCTGGTCCACGTCATGTTTTCTGCCACCTTTTAACATTTTGCTGCCCAGCTTTATTAATCTGCAGCAGTGAGTTCCACTTTGATAATATTTCAAAATGCACCATCTTTATTTCTTACATCAAGGAGAGATCGATCTGTACAAATCTGTAAACTCAACATCAAAGGAAACAAACATATTGTCACATGGTTCTCTAAACCAACCAAATTCGTACATAATAAGATAAAATTGTGAATCTGCACATAAGCTCATCAGTTGCTCCAAAACAAAAAGAGAGAAAAAAGAAAAAGAGAAGAAGATTAGTGACAACACAATTAGTTGCCAATCGTCAATGATAAATTTAATTAAAATGAAACAAATGAGTCATTCCATCTCAAATCAACTAATATTCAGGGTCAACCACACACTTTGGTCTCAGATTCACTTGAAAGTTATCCATAAATAATCCTCAATCATCCACATAAATAAATCTGAAATTCTGGCTCTATTCCAATTGAGAATACTGACAGTACAATATTTGACTGAAACTAGTTGCTCAGTAAGAATAACAAAGATATTAGACAGAATTATCTAAGTATAGTACATGTAGGTCATACTGAGTCACCTAATTACTCCTATGTGACAGACAAGATTGCCAGGATTTACTAAATCATCATAAATGGAAATCTTTAAGATACATGTATGTACAATGTACAAAAAACTATCTGTCTGTATTTCTAAATAGAATAATCAAAAGATACTTTTAACTTTACATTTTATCTCTATTGTTTTTAAAGGTTAGTCTAAAGACCACATATTATAGCACTTGTAGAAATAAAATACACTGTATGATTTTTTGTAATGTGTAGTGGAAAAAAAGTAAAAACAATTAAGATACCACAAATGTTAACAATACCAGTCGTTACATGCCATAAACTGTTGAAGTAGCCCCTGAAATAAGATGTAATCAGGGTAACCAGGTACAAGTATGTAAGTTATAAATATGTGGTATATATTTATCAGTTGTAAATGATTTGGTTATGATTCCAGTTTTCAAATTTCAACTAGAAGGCAAAATAAGTTGCGGATCATAAAGAATCATACTAAATGCTGGGTGAAAGAGTTTATGGTGCTAAGTTGTAGTCAACGCCATGATGCGTTATGTTAACACTGCAAAATCATTTGCACTGAACAATATGTCTATTGCTGGTGTTCGGAGCAAAACATTAGTGAAAACCATGCATTGGAAATAAAAACTTGATCGCAAATATATATATATATATGTATATATATATATATATATATATATATATATATATATATATATATATATATATATATGTTACGGGAAAGCACCAAGCCATAACCGATGTAAGACCAGTGATAGAAATAGGCATAAAGTTTTACTAGTCCACTGGACAAGTATATCTAGAAATCTACTTGTCCACCAAAGATTTCACGTGTCCAAATAAGTGGTTTGTAGTGTTTCTGCCAGAAAGAAATTTTTGGGTATGGACCACAGTCAGCAGGGGGTATGGGAGGCCTCCCCCAAAAGAAAATGGGTTAAGTTTAGGGTTAGGGTTAAGAAAATCATACAGTAATGATAAGAGTAATTAATTTTGTCAAATTTTTTTTAAATTAAAATCTGCAAAAATTTGAGTATGGGGCCTTACACGTTTTACCCTCTGGCAGAAACCCTGGTTTGTTCAAGTACAAGGACAATGTTTTTGACTACTCAAAATGTCAGGACAAACGGACAAGTACTTATTTCGAACACTGAAGACCTAACACCAGTTCGCAACATGCATGTATTTTGAGGGATAACACTGAATTACATTTTCAGTGGGACTGATGATAACAGCTAATGCACTCATAAAGAAAGCTGTTTGAATACCCCTTTTTCCCTTTAAAAAAAAGTTTAAAGATGTTATAATACTATATACACTTTAGCACGTACTTCATGCACCCAAAGTTTGCTCATGTTAGTATACTGTACAGTACTTAGTATTCACTAAAGAAACATGAAAGAACTACATGTATAGATGGAAAAAAAAGAAGCTAAGTCATAAATGAAGCACATTAACAATAGACTCCTCTGCTGAAAATAACATCAACAAGTTGTGTTAGTTTAAGAAGCTGTGGATGAAGGAATGTACATGCTATATGAACTTGTACAATGTAGGTCAAATTTGGTCCAAGTAGGTTGAACCTACTAGTACTAAAAGCTGTCACTGCATTGCTACATGTACGAGACAAAAACCTGTTTGATGTGTACTAATAATGACATACACATGCCAAAGTAATGAGAGAGATGACGATTTTAGGTACTAGACATTTTTAAAACTGGACACTGCATGTAAGGCTTCCCAATCGTTCACAACAGGTGACCTCTATTCACAAGAACATTTTATTCAGTTTTATGTCCAGGGCTTCTAGAAATTTTATCATATCTACTAGCCATGGGATCAGTGATTTTTTAAATTTACTAGCCACAATTAAAAATTCACTAGCCCTACTTTACTTTAAGTTAATACAATTTTACTAAAAGTAACAATCAGATCATTATGTCACCTAAAGAGGGAGATAGACCTTAAAAACACTAAGATTGGGGTAAGATATTTAAATTTACAAAATAAGACTTAAATGCAGTATTTGACAGCTTTTTTTCACTATCCGTCAGGCATGGCAATAGTAGTTATTTACTAGCCCAACACTGAATATCACTAGCCATGGAAGTGGGGCTACCATAATCTAGAAGCCCTGATGTCACTATCTGCTATGCACTTTTTAAAGGTAGTCACATACTTCTAAAACATTACAATTATATTTATTAACTGCTGATCAATTTTTAAATATTGTCACTAATCAAAATTTAAAAACAAAATATTCCAACGGAGAGGCTAGCCTCCCCCCCCCCCCCACCACCATGTACATGTTTATACAGGCATGGGTAGTACTAATTAAATTGGAAACATGTTTCAACTCCAAGCATAGAACTAAATAAACATATTATATTAATATATTCCACTGTAAAGTGAACACACAAAAGATTTACTGGAGTGTGTCATACAGATGTTTTGATTCACAGCCATGTAAAGACATTATGACAATAATAATACAATACAATAAGCCACAGATTCAGCATGAAACATACTTGAATATGAATGTACATATATTTACAATGCATGTACTTAAATTCATACATTTATATAAATTATGTGACTGAAAAATGTCAGCTTCTAAAATATATTTTCATTTCTTAACAATTAACACTGCTACAATGTCATGCATACCTAGATGTTCTGTAGACATTGTATATATGCGACTTCAATGTTTATGAATGGAGTTTCAGTCATAATGCACATAATTCTATATAATATCAATAAAGTAGTGTAAGTGAACATAGAGAATTTGGACATTACACTATTAACAGGCTGGGTCTTGTTATTTTAATAATATTAATAGCCAATTACCTAAGGGCGTTGGCTAAAAGTCGGCTCTTAGAAAAACAATACAACTTGTTATTTGCAAAGGTGACCTTAAGCAAGGTGATAGTTGACCAATTGCCTGTTAATTGAAATAAATCATCAATACAGTGTCATGTTTTTACTTTTACTTTGGGTTATTTGTTTTCTACCAAGCATAACAGTGTTGTGAAATTAATGCATCTGTTAGTCTGGCAAAAATATTTTTCACACATTAATGTTATGTTTTACATAAATTATAATACATATTTTTAAAAAAATTCCAGAGTGAGAGTGGAAACCCTATGTCACCATAAACCTAATGCAAAGCACCAAGTGTTCTTTAATATGCACTTCCCTATAGATAACACCTTTGATGTACTGTCTTAGGCAAACACAGAGGTATGAAATTATATAAAGTAGAACAGTACTTACAAATCTTCCTTTTGCCGTTCCGACAGCAACATTTTGCAGTTTTTTTTGTTGATTTCTAAAATCTTTGTATTTTACTCCTTTAGTAGACTTGATTGTGCTTGGATGCTGACTCGGGCAACTTATGTGTATTAATTCATTCTTGATCCTGAAACAGAATGAGTATGACTTTATAAACAAGCATTCTGAGAGTGCATGTATTTTGCCAATCGAATTTTCATATCTCTTAATTCCAAGTGCCGTAACTCTGTGTCTGTAACATTATGTGATAAAGATATATACAAATTTCATCTCAATAGATCTTCGGGCATTGCAAAGAAAACCCCAATTTAAATCTGGGAAAAAAAAATATCATATCGCCGAAGTTCAAGGGCTATAACTCTGTGAAAAAAGATATACACAAAATATCAGCTCAATGTCTCGAGATTGTCAAACAAAGTTTTATATAGATCTCCAAAGTTCAAGGGCCATAACTGTCACAAATGGGTAAATCACCATGGTTTTGTATGGTTTTTGTTTCATAAGTGCTGGCGACGAAAGTAATACACTTGTTTAAAAAACGGAAGTAAACATCACAGTATGTTAAAATGTGGAAGTGAAAAAATCCGGATTAGGCTTTTACAGTGATACTATACCCGTAGTTCATGATATTGGGCCTTCACACTAAAGGTTTTGCCTGTAGGTCTGTCATAAACTGTACTGAACGAGTATTTTGACAGTAATAAATATTCATGGCTGTTAACAAAAGTAAAATGTTGTGACTGAAATTTCAAGGTACAGGGCATTGTAGTCCACTTTAAACATGTATTTCTCCCATTCCACACCCTGTTATTTTTTTTATTGGACAAAAACATTAATTTGATGGGTCCTGCAGTGAACCTATAATAATGGAGGCACTTGTGCACTTGTGTAGTGGGATATGACACAGAAACCTTTTTAAAGTTATTAATAAGGCACTTGTAAAAAATTTTGTGGGGTAGTGGATGATATGACACAGACGCCACCTTTTTAAGGGTGTTCTTTCATAATAAGCGAAAAGGTACCTAAAAATTTAGGCTTGACGAGATTGGGGGGGCGGGGGGGGAAGGGAAGAGGGATGACCCCCTGAGGTAAAAGCCACCCCTCTACCCCTTGTAACGTTTTGTTGATAGTCCTATGTTGACTTTGGGGTCTTTAGTAATACAAAATATGTTTCAACCCAAAATGGCAATGACTGGTTGCATTTTACTTTATGAATTAACATTACGTTGCACAATAACAACCACCACAACCCCACCCCCCAATTATGTTTTGTCACATCCCATAATTCCCACTCTCCTTGGTGCACGTTGTGTAGTTTTCGAATGACCCCATTATTCAATCATAAATAATAAAGAAGTAACATACCGCTGGTCAGTAAATGTTATATTTGACCGAATCAACTTTAATTAAGTTTCAATATCTATAATACGCAATCTAATATCTCCCAGCAGAACTATTACATTGTAACAGTGTTCAAACTTACACGTGCTGTTCGTCACATGGTGTGACATCGGGTACGGCCATTACTTCAAAGGGAGTGAGCAGCACATTTAAATTAAAGGTGGGGTTTTTTCCACTTAATTTACAACTACTGTAGTAACGTTTTTTGTTTGTTTTTTAATTACAAGAACCATACCAAAAATGATTTTAAATAATAATAATAATAATAATACAGGGCACAATATTTCACGCGAACCGCCGTTCTGTTCGCGTGTCGGTTACGCAAAATTAAATTTACGCGAACCGCAAACTGGTTACGTCATGACCTGTAAATGTTCAGAAATTAAAACTTGCAAACTTCACGATTACAGGACGTTTATTCACGGAGACATAAAACTAGTATTTCGATAAATGTTTTAGGCTGAATTTTAGATACTTGATGCGCAGCAAACCAGTAAACAAAGTTATATTGCAACAGATTTAATTTGCAACCAGTCTAAAGTAAATGTTCAGTACAGAGTCGAGCCAAAAGTTTTAAAGAAATGTGCTCAGACCGCTGGGGAAGGCTAAATTATCTGCTGCTATTAACAGGAACCCAAAAGTGGCACAAAAATTGAAAAATACTAACGTCGCATAACGAGCTTTAAAAAACAAATATTTAGAACGTCACTGTAGTATTGAAGTACCATCGATAAAGTATAAGTAACATAGCCACTGCAAAACGAAAATAAGAATCCCTCCTAATGATTATGTATCCATTTCAAAGACGTAGCGCCCATTACACACAGTAGGCATGTGCGTAATGCAAAAACAAAATCCGGGAATAGGTCGAGGTTGTCTGTAATTGTTCTATAAAATATCCTCTTAAAATTGACTCGAAAAAAGACAGAAAAAAAAAGTTCTCCAAAAAGGCTCAGAATGCATCTACAGCGGTCCTGGGTTTCAAATTTTTCACAGGGGGAGGCCCCCCGAATTCCCCCGTTCAGGCACGCCTTTGGTGTGCGTAATGCTAAAAAAACTTTCTGGCTACACCCCTGTATTTTGTTTCAGTACTGGGCTGATATTCAGGTCTTTTACAATATTGTTAAATTTACCAAGCATTAAAGACATTTTTTTTTGTAAAATGTTTTCTTTTGTATTTTGTTTTAACTTTATGTTTGAGCTAATAACTATGTATTTAAAATATAATTTCAACGTAATTTTGAGGTAACCGATCAGGTAACCCACGGGTTACGCATATATAATTCACATAACTGAACAATTGGTTACCTAGGTAAAAACCATGTGAACCGACTTCCGGTTACCTAAGATTTCGAAATATTGTCCCCTGTAATAAAATATTTGGAGAAAAAAAGTACGAAACATATGTACACACCGTTTTTACAAAATAAGATCGTCTGCTTAAAATAGCACAGCAAATGATAGTGCAGGGTGCACAATATGTCAATACTTTACTTTCTACGTCCGTTCGGACTATGTAAATAGCGGATTGGACGTGTTGCGATAGATCCCAAATATGTGTTAACGCAAATGGATAAATTAAAACAAAAAGTTGTATTCTTCTACCAAAACTGTATTATATCAGACAATGTAGGCATTATTACTAAAAACTACGACACAACAGACTGTATCAAAACAGGATAAAACTAATTTGCATATCCAGGTCAGACTTGTTCGTCATGTGTTCGTAATCGAAAAATATACAATTAGCTAAATTTTAAAACATTTTTATGAGTTCAAGTATCCGCGATAAGAGCGACTTTGGGAATCTTTATTGGGAAACTGTTGGGTCGTAATTGGGAAAAGGTTTGATATTGGATTTGGAATTTATGTTAGGGGAATGGGGCCGTTCATCGGCCCCAAAATGTATGGTAGATTATACCCATCCGATAGGTACCTAAAAGGGGGTCAGTGGGGCAAAGAAAACGGCCGAAGTGATCGGGTCGACATTACGGAAACTGAAAACGGCCGAAGTGATTCTCATTAAAAAAAAAAAAAAAAAAAAAGACTGAAAAAATAATTTCCACAATTTCTCTGACGACGGAAATCCGTCTCACGACGGACAGTTAACAGCCATGAATATTGTTTAAATCAAACTTGCACTAGCACTGTGCTTTCACACTGCCTTTTGTTTTTGGATTACCCGGTTAGGTTGTTACATGTAACAAGCTTGAGGATTACGAAAAAGCGTACACGGTTGCCAAAGCTTACATTATTTTGTAAATAATAAACGTAAAAATTATTAATATCAGACCCGGTACTTTTTTTTTTTTTTTTATTGGGGGATGGATGGAAATTCACGAAAATAAATGCTCGTGAACTGACTCATTTTTATTAAAGTATTCTACAATATATAAGTGATTTAAATTCAGGATATTTCGCCATGGCCCCAAGCCTGATGGCATTGGGAAATTAGTGCAAGTAAATCAAAGATATGTTTTCAGACCACTAAATAATGAAGTACACCACTGTTCAATTAATTTATTACAAAAGACCTCATTAAATATATCTATTGGGAAGTTTTAGTACAAAAATTGCTTTGCTTTGGGAAAGGGCCCAATGTTCAGACCCACAGAACACCGGTCTGAATAAATCCCTGATAATATCAAAAAGTAAGTCTACTGTCTAGATAATTATGGCGTACCTATCTATTCCAATAAGCCGATGAGTTCAAGATTTTAAAAACAACATGCAGTGTCTGCAATAACTTTTGATCTTGAAATATTTTAGAAAGCCCTGGTCCGAAACCTCAAAAGCGAAGTCTAGGTGTGACGAGTCTGTCACTGTCAAAATATAGTGTATGTTCTATGTTGTGTAAGCTCCAGATCTGTAGTATGTGGCCAGAACTGATGTAGTGTGCATACTCACCCAACCCAAAAATCAATTTCGCCCATAGCCGCTAAATTTGAACCCTGCTATTCAAAACTTCTGTGTCAATGGTTTGTCAGACTTTTTGACATGCTGCAATTTTATTTGGAAATGAAATACAGTTGATATCTTTCCATGAATGCTAAGTTGAAAAATTTATTTGGTTATAAATACAACTGAAAAATAATTCATTTATTATCCACATAGTTCAAGATATTCAGGGAAATATAACAAGTATGCCTGACGTGTGTCAATGATTTCATGTGTACAATGAATGACATAATTTTGTAAAGCGACATCATAACTTAATGCAGCTTCCCCATTGTAACGCTTATCAAAATGGCGTCATTTAGTTGTCTCTTTTTAGTTACGTTTGAAACATTTTGACATGGTCCTAGCTTGTTATTCATGAAAATAATATTTTTGATAATGTGGAAAATAAAGAAATTATTACACTCGCGTGTGAATCGTACTGATTTTACGAAACTTGTGTCATGATTCATGTATTACCCTCGCTCTTGCTTGGGTAATACAATAATCCTGACACTATTTCATAAAATCAAAACGACACACAAGCTCGTATAATAATCTCTATGACTGCCATAACATGCAGGGTTAGCTCTGAGTGAGAAGAAAGTTTCACCAAAATATAAATTAAACGTTTAAAGTTGCAGAAACAGAGTTAATTTAAAAATAATTTTTTTATCAATTATTACATAAAATTATTTCGTCATATTAAAATAAAATTTGCCCATTGTTTTTAAAATTTGCAATTGGCAAATTAGGAGAGTGCCAGAGTTAGCACTGGCATGAGGCCTAAGAGATGTCAGCGAATTCCAATCACTTTGAAAACTAAAATCACTTTATAATAATAAACCTACTAATAAATGTATTAAACAATATGTACTTTAGTTATTTCAAAACAAATACAATGTTCTCGCTGCTCCATTTAAGTGTGGTGGCCCACCTCGCTATTGCCGCCCCACTTTATTTTTCTCCACCCTTCTTTATTTTCCAGCATCCTACTAAATTTTACAACACCCAACTCTGCTGTTTCAAAATGCTAATTTTTTCACACACTGAATTTTTTTTTTTTTTTATTAGTCTGCACACTGGACATCAAAGGAAATAAGCTGCGGTATGTAGGAAAACGCAACTGATGAAAAACTTCAGTAGCTTAGACAGGTTACAATAATGTAATTTAAAAGTATATTTGACAGCTTCTATTGTATCCCATACCAGTATCCATTTGTATGTTTGATGCAAACAATTAAAGTTCTATTTATTTGAGCAATGAAAACATTTTATGTTTATCATTTCGACAATCTCCGACTGAAAATCCACTTATTTGGTGCCAAATTTGTTATGTGATCAGAACATTCATTCTGTCTTTTGTGTCCACCGATTCTTGTCTGATATTTTTCTTCTATTCTGATTTAGTTGGTAGTAACTGATGATTTTTACTTACTGTCATTTGTATATTCATCAATTCTTTATAAAATATTAGAAACTTTTCATTTTGGGGGGAATATCACTGCTTATAAAAACAACAGAAGTGGCAGTGTTCCTCATCAAATAAATTTATTTTGGGCGCCAAATAATATATATATATACACTGCCTTTACCAATACAAAACTACTTTTTATCTACGGGCGATATCAATACGATCAATTCATTAGATGAAGAAATAAAAAGAACAGAGAAATATTATCCCATTTAATGGGATCACTTCATAAAAATAAGGGGTAGTTCTTTCCACAAAACCGACCAACACACAACGATATATGGTAACCAAGCTTCCACGCCCTTTTTTATTTTTTTGGGGTGTGTGTGTGTGTGTCTCGCAGCCACCCTCCTTTCATTTCCACCCAGCGAAAACATCGATATATTATCAGTGGTAGAAATTAGGAAATATTTTCACTAGCCTGGGTAACTAGTAGCTGAGGAAAGTTACTAGTCCCCAGAAAAAAATCACTAGCCCCCCACACCCACTTCATTATTGAAGAAGTTTGAGACGACGAAAGATATATGAGATCTAGCAAGATGTTCAAGGATTAAACAAACATTACGATGTTGCTTGTACTTTAATCTTTAATGGTGCACAAAAAAAACCCCACCTCAGGAATTATCGTTACTGTTACTGAATTATTTTATTCTGTCCTAATACACTCGGATGTCCACTGGTAAACTTGGTATAATCTCCACTCGAGACGTTTGGAAACAGTTAAAATCGATGGATGCACACATGATCTATTACAATGCGTTTAATTAAAGACTGTATTTACTTCCGATGAAACGAACACAAAGCACCAACACACACACATAAAAAAAACTAATCTTTTCCCTTCCAAACATGCCTCATCTATAATCGGAATATTACAGCAATTTTTTGGAATTCGGAAACAAAAAACGGAAAGTTCTGATTGTGTTTGCAGTAAATATCCGAATTTATCGAGACCAAACTAAACTGCAATACTTTTGACTTTGTCAATCTGTCATAGCAAATTTTTATGAAATACATCTACAGGTTTCAATGGCAAAAATAGTTTGACGGTCTGCATAATGAATCTGGGTCACAACTGTCCAGTATTACTCGCCCGGGGGATTAGCGCCATTTAAATTGTACTCACCCTCAGGGATTTCTACTCGCCTGGGGCAAGGGGGCGAGCGTTAGCTTCCATCCCTGATTATATGTTTCTATTTAATTTTGATTGTTTAACCTTCTGATAGAGCTGGGCGGTATTGAAATTTGATGTTCGGTATCAATATCGGTATTTTTGGGGTGAGTTACCTCGGTATCGGTACGGTATTCGGTATTGACATCGAGCGCTATTTTCGGTATACTCTGCTTTAAACGCATGCCTGTGTTAAGGCTCACCCGCTAATTTCATCTAAATACAATTAAATTCTATACACAAGGCTCTCGTCTGATTTATACCAACCCATTTTGCGTTCGTCAGATATATTATTAGTGCTTTCCGTGAAATATTTTTCAATACCGAAATTTCGGTATTTTGAAATCTGCTCGGTACGGTAAATCGGCATTGACATAATACCGATACCGAACGGTATATACGGTGTACCGCCCAGCTCTACCTTCTGAGTATGTCAAGTCAGTCGACATACTGTACACTGTATACAGTCATTCCCCAATTCATATTTCCCGCCATTTTGCACACGACATTCACCAGAAATGGAAATAAAATAAAAGAACAAAGATTTTTTCAAAATGGTGGCTTTTGTTTTGATTTTTTCAATTGAAAATACCTTGAAATTTTGAGTTCAAAAAGTGGTTTTCGGCAAGTATTTTCGCTTGACAACAATGACGGCACATCGCGGTCATTTTCAGGGATCGATAGCTGATTGTGCCAGCTAATTTGATAATAAATTTAATCGTTTTACCAACAACGAAAATTACCAAATATTGCAATATGAATTGTAGTTCGGATTTAAAAAAAAATTCTGGCCAGGAAACCACTGTTATCGGGAATAATGGACATAAATATTGGACAGCTGGCCACAAATGCCCGTAAGTAAACGCAACTTTTTCGATTTTTTTTTGCCTAATTTTAATCACCATTAGCTGATCTAAAAATAATAAAAATGACAAAAAAACCACAAAAATAATACTTAATGATTCATATATGAACTTTATTTCATCTATTTATAAAACATTTAAGTGAATATATGTGAGTAAAAATTATTTAACTTGTACCCACTCAACGTGGTTTTTGTTAAAAATTAATCCAGTAGTCTAAAGGTTAACTAACATTCATCAGAATTGCAACACCAGCTAAGGTACTGTTGATAAATACAGATTGACAGTTAATCCAGAACATGCGCATATCATCAGGGCTTCTAGAATTTTTTATAAAATCCACTAGCAATGGGATCAGTGATTAAAAAATTGTGCTAGCCACGATAAAAAATTCACTAGCCCTACTTTACTTTAAGTTAATATAATTTTACTAATTAATAGTAATAATCAGATATGTCACCTAAAGGAGATGGAGCTTGAAAACACTAACATTGGGGGACTGGGATGGGGCAGGCTATTCATATTTATAAAATAGACTTAACTGCAACATTTGACTTTTTTTTTTTTTTCCACTAGCCGTCAGGCAAGGCAATATTAGTTATTTACTTGCCCAACATTGAATATCACTAGCCATGGGAGTGGGGCTACTATAATCTAGAAGCCCTGATCATACTACCTGTCTGGACTGTGTGGTTTCAGAGGTACAACTTACATGTTCAAAATAAACACAATGACAATAGATTATTTGTCCACTGTTTAGTTTAGATGGGTAAATTTTTGTGTTAAAGATGCGTTGGTGGTTTAAGCCATTCTTAACACATTGGCTCATCAGGCTTACTCGGGTGTATTAATAGATATGGGAAAACTCCTTTTCCGGGAAAAAGCAAAGACGTTCAAGCAACAGTTTATAAGCACACACATGCTGCATTATAATTTATATAGTCAAATAATGATTTTAAAAATGAATTTAAAACATACTGCATTGAACTGCTTAAATACAGAAATAGCAAAAATGATCACACAAAATGTGCAAAGGTTTTCACGAAATATTGTGCCATAAAAGGATAGTCTAACATTCAACCTTATAGTCAAGGTTTATTTCGACCTTACAATAAAAAAAAAAAAAAAGTCATAAGATACTAGTCTATCTTCAATCTTGGCCAAAAGTGTTTTGTGAACTTCTATTTTTAAAGAACAATCTTTTATAACACTGCTAAATAATACTTTAATGGAACAAATTCGAATTTTAATGTGTGGTAGAGTTTAAATCTTAAGCAAGGGCAAATTTCTGCCTTATGGCTAACATTTGCACTGTGGATGACAGACACTATCATTAGCAATGATAATTTTTGCATAGACTTCTATCGCATGGCCGCCATGATTGGACACCAGTCGATGACTGGTAGACTACAACTGTCAATTAAATTTCAAAATCAAGGCAGATTATGCTTGTAATATATCATGTACAAAGTAAGACATCGTAAGTAAATTACCTGTAAGTTATTCTACCAGAATTATTTGTCCTGTGAATGACAAAAAGACGAAAAATCTGGCTAACCCAAATAATAATCCTCTTCCTTCTGTTCTGGCGATCGGCGCACTTTATTGCGCATACGGAAATGATGCCACATAAACCTCGAGCGTAATTTCCTTCTTGTCACAGGGGTCACTTATTTTTAGAACTGATATTTTAGGAACACAGAGCAATATAATTATATTTGCAGAATTAAAATATATTTAACTTATGATTAAATTGTTTATTTAAATATATTTTGCATGTATACAATTTACAGCAGTTTTTAACACTGTAGATTTGTATGCGCCTGTTTACCAACAATGGAAATAAAAAATTTTTTTTTTTAAATGTTGTGGTCTTAATTTATTATACAAACAGCAATTGTATAATTTTTTGTGGCACACGTCATAAATAAGCTGACACCTTTAATGATTACTATCAGCATAGCTAATACAATTTTAAACTATGTATTTTAACTGATTATGTTGTATATTATATATAATTATTACTTCATACTATACGTCATTTATTATGCATGTTTATAGTAGGCTACTAATCAAAAGCATACCCCAACCTGTTTTTGCTTATTTTACACCATTCATTAAACTGTTTATTTTTGCAGTCAATAAATATGTCTAAGCTGATTCATTAAAATGCCTGAAAGTAAAACTTTAAAACTGCAATATCGTGACATATATACAAACAGGTAGACCTATATAATAAACATTAAAACGTCTCTTTTTATAGAATTATTTTGTTTTTTTTGATTTGTTACAAAAGGAAGTTTGAAACACGAGAATATATGAAACTTATTTCCACTGATTGCTTTAATTATTATTACACCTTGCAGCTGTGATAACCTGTTAGGTGTAATGGTAACATTTCTATTTAATCTTTATTAAACTGTCCATGTAAATTGTTTCCAGTGTGTTGATATTACACTGTCAGTATAATTTATACCTCACCATTTTATATTCTAATTATGTATGTTGTCCAATGTATACCATGCCATGTTTATATGATTCATATATAAATAAATGATTTGATTTGATTTGATTTGTATTATAAATTTTCGCCTATAAAAGACCATTTTTATTTTATTTCACTATGCCTGTTATTTGTATACATGACATATATAGTAATATTTCATTATGTTTTAAATACAGTTTTTGTTTTGTCATGCCTTAGATTTTCATAAATTATGTATTAAGCAAAAATGTGGTGAGGTATAAAAACATTGTTTAATTAATTTTAGTCAAACCCGATATGATAAATACAATATATGTATATTGCTACATTTAAACACACACACACACACACACACACACACACACACACACACACACACACACACACACACACACACACACACACACACACTCTCTCACACACACACACACACACACACACACACACACACACACTCTCTCACTTTCTTTCTCTCTCTCTCTTCCATCCCTCCGCCTTCTCACACGTTTATATTATGCATGCATACATTTTATAAATGCATACATACATACATACATACATACATACATACATACATACATACATACATACATACATACATACATACATACAAGATAGCTCAGAGCGCATCGTGGTTAGTCTCTCAATTTGCGGCGATTCGGTTCCACAGGTTCGAGTCCCAGCAACGGCTTGGGACAATTTGTGAGGCCAGAAAGGATTTAATTATCCCCTGTGCCAGTGCGTTAATATCTATGTATGTAATAGTCAACCTCGACATACATACAATATATAGATATTCATACATCAATACATACATACATACATACATACATACATACATACATACATACATACATACATACATACATACATACATACATACATACATACATACATACATTTATGATTATTACGTGCACCCAGAACACCAGTGATCAGTTCATTGTTTATTCGTAGTACAACAAAACATAACATAACATCGACGGGAACGCCTTTTTTCATACTATGGAATTTACTACACGTTATATTTATTTCTGAACCCATTAATTTCTAAATTGCACACAAAAATAGTTGTCTTTTTTTAATTTCCAAAACATTTTAATTTTTCTTCTGACGTCAAACCAAACAGAAATTATTTTTAAAAAACCCCAAAAACCCAAACAAACAAAAAACAAACAAAAACATTTTTGTATAAGGATGGGGCGGGCTATAGTATTATAATTTACAGTCTATATCTGAATTTTAAATGATTATTTAAAGCAGTATTTTTCAACCAATCTAGGCCTAGTTATCGATAATAAAATATAAGGCCTAGCACTTCTTCGGCTAAGACATGGTTCTCCTCCATTTCTAGTTCATCAAGATAAATGTCGAGGTGTGCTTGCGCTCGACGTTTATTTTGATGAACTACTCCATTTCAAGATTTTCATTTAATGAAAACAAATAATAACCACAGCAGTAGGCTAGATAAATAATAATTCTTTAAAAATTGATTGATACTAGGCGAGTTTTGATAAAATTACACACAAACACACCCACTCGAGCGCGCACCCACACCCACACGTAAACGTAGGCCTACGCCCCACGCCCGCACACAGACACACACACGTAAGTCTACACCACACCCAGACACACATAAATACACGTACACACACACTCGCACACACAGACACGCGCACACGCACACGCACACACACACACACACACACACACACACACACACACACACACACACACACACTAACACTGGCACTGAAAATCTATAATTGAAGCAATATTTATTTCATATATCCATAATAATAATTATATGTTAAATGAAGTAGGTTGCAAAAGACCTCTTCGCGCTGGATTATAACGGAAGAAAATAAGGCAAAAACTAACATGAATGGCAGCCCCCATGAGCGTTGTGCTTACGCATTTTGGGGATCAAATTAACCGATTTCCATCATTTATCCCTTTTTTGAGTAATTATAGTTATATCCTTACCATTTGGATAACACCCTAAACTAATTACGATTTTGTTCTTTTGACAGTGCCAAACGTTGGTAAGAATTTACGATAGTAATGTTGATATTGTACCTGTTTTTGAACGTCACCTATTCTCGAACCAACATCAGCTTACAACCTAATATGAACGGCTTCACATGTTAAATTGTTGATTGCATGTTCACTGATTAATGGGACAGACCCTAGTTTCAGCCCATGAAAATGCACACTAAGCTTAGTTAATCAACAAACCTGTAACACATATGGATAAAGTTAATACTGAGTGAAACATTGGTCTGTGAATTTCAAATGGTGAAATAATAATGAAATACCCTCAAAAAATAGACTAAAACTCGACACCATAACATTTACTTCTCAGACGCACATGCGTTTTAAAAAATATGAGAAATGCATTTTGTGATATTAAAAACATCAGGATGACCAAAAACACTTTGAATGTATGGAAATGTGTGTGCGGCACAGGCTGTATAGCAGCCATACATGTAGTAGTTAAGTTAAATAAATATTAATTTTCAAAAGTCCAGGTTAGTCCCATTCATCTGTCATCAACTGAATTTAACTTCATTCATTCATTCAAACTTATTTTCAAGCTTATATCCAATTAAGGTTGAAGCACGCTGTCCTGGGCACATACTTCAGCTATCTGGGCTGTCTGTCCAGAACAGTTGGTTAGTTGTTATTGGTTAGTGAGAGATAAGTCTGTTAAAGCTCCATCTGTGTGGGAGCCGGTACTGGGCTGTGAACCCAGCACCTGTCAGCCTTATGTCCAATGGCTTAACCATGACACCACCGAGAATTTAATTTACTTCATGGCAAAATCTTGGACTAAGTCTAAGTCTACATGTAGGTCTAATACAGTTAAAAAACAAATACCAGTTCTCTTCCCCTTCACTTCTTCATTTGCTTCAAGATTGTTTATTTTCTGTTAGCAATTTATAAATACTGTGAGACCTCGATAATCGAGATAGTATGGTTTTTCCTTAAAGGGTCCGGTGCGAATTTCTGTAGTAAGCCTATTAAATCATACCTGAAGACTTATTTCCCTTGAATGACAAATCAATAAAAGAAATGAGCAACAAATACACATTTGTATATATAAAACAAATATTTGTATTCCAAAAAAATTAAACAGATCTATTGGTGAAAAATAATTTTACATGTATATTTTAAGAAATCAATTCAATTTTTAAAGTAATTTCTTAACTGGATTTTCAATTTTTAAATTTATTTGTACGAACATTTTTCTTTGAATTTAAAAGCTGTACTTTTGTCACATTTTCATTCTTGAGATCAGTGTAAAAATAATATACAGTCACGTTTTACCAATGACAATTGGTCTAAAATTTTATTAATTGCATTTTATAAAAGGCAATGCACATGTCAACAAAACAGTATGCTAAACGGTTTGTTTAGTGAAATAGATCACTTGCTGACTTGACAGTCCATGTTTTTACTTTGGCACAGACTGGACATCTACAGACTACTGCTACACAATGGAATCTATGGCCAATATTTGGATATGACTGCTCTGTTCACCAACTCAGTAATCAGCACAAAATTAGTGCTTCGGTTAGAACTCTTAAAAAGACCATTGGTACACCATTATGCTATTACCGGTACATGTAAATTGTAAATGAATTTTAGTTTTGTTCCATTGGTTGTGATGCATTGAATCATTCCCACTAGTAAACCTTGTAAACTGTATTTTTATGTTGAATGTGTAGTCTGAAAAAAGGCATAGCTGTTCACTAGTAATTTCTATCGAATATTTGTATTTAATCATCTTTTCTTTTTTTTATTATAGTAACTGATGTTTGTGATAATTTGTAATCATTACCATATAGTTAGTCATCTATTTTTCACTAAAAATAATAAAATTCATCATAACAAAAAAAATGTGTTCTGTTTAACGACACCACTAGAGCACATTGATTAATTAATCATCGGCTGTTGGATGTCAAACATTGGGTATTTCTGACTTGTAATCTTCAGAGGAAGCCCGCTACATTTTTCTTAGTGCAGCAAGGGATCTTTTATATGCACTTTCCCACAGATAGGAAAGCACATACCATGGCCTTTGAACAGTTGTGGTGCACTGGTAGGAACAAGAAAAAACACAATCAGTTGAATGGATCCACCAAGGTGGTTTGATCCTGCAACTCAAACACCTCAAGCAAGCGCTCAACTGACAGCTAAATCCAGCCCTCAACATGACATAGTCAGATCATTTCTCCTTAGATGAAAGAAAGAAATGTTTTATTTAACGATGCACTCAACACATTTTATATGGCATCAGACATATGGTTAAGGACCACACAGATAATTGAGAGAGGAAACCCGCTGTTGCCACTTCCTGGGCTACTCTTTTCGATTAGCAGCAAGGGATCTTTTATATGCACCATCCCACAGACAGGGTAGTACATACCATGGCCTTTGATATTCCAGTCGTGGTGCACTGGCTGGAATGAGAAATAGCTCAATGGTCCCACCGATGGGGATCGATCCCACACCGACTGTGCATCGAGCGAGTGCTGTACAACTGGGCTACGTTCCATCCCCTTCTCCTTAGATATACTTGTATATAGCCATTGTTCCATGGTTTAGGCGTAACATCACACTTCATTTGATCTGTCATTAAAAGGAGAGTTCAGTTGAGTATTTATTTGAAATTTAAACGCAACTTTTAACATAATACATGTATACATGCATAATTAGCTGTTTATTACTTTCAGGAAGAATACACATATCATGTCTTTGAACAAGTTCATGCATCCCAGAAACAAATACAGGAACAAAAAGCCAAACTTCAAAGATCTTGCTTCTGAATATCCTGAGTTTGCCAAACATACTACGAGAGATGACGACACGGGCAAAGTACATCTTGACTTCAAAGACCCCAGTGCCCTCCGAGCTTTAACGAAAACCTTGCTGAAACATGACTTCCAGCTGGATATAGACTTGCCTTCGGACCGGCTCGTTCCGACAGTACCACTTCGACTTAATTATATCCACTGGATAGAAGACATTCTAGGCGACACAGAGGGGGATATAAGAGGAATTGATATTGGTAAATGTTGTGGTGGATGCTATTTGGTCTTATTGGTTTGCACTAACTACTAGTATTCTTTTGCATGAAGTATTTCTAAAGTTATTGACAAAACAAAATCAAATGTATTGCTTTAGCAGTATTCTCAAAATGCTTGTTAAAATATTATATTAGTTGGAAACATCTTATAATGTTTATTACACGATGTGTATGTCTGGTCATTTTGGTGTTTGTTGTAGCTCAAAATTCTTTTATATGAAATGGAAAAGGTACATCCCTGTGAAACTAATGTCAGTGACTTTAAAAAAGGAACAAAAAAGAAACATACAAAACATTAGAACAAGAATTAATATGTGTTTTTGTGATAAAATTAGTTTTTAACATAAAAATGTTTACAATTAAAATAATCATAATTTTCTGTTTTACAGGGACAGGGTCTTCATGTGTGTATCCACTACTTGGCTGTCGCCTTAACAACTGGTCATTTCTTGCCACAGAGATGGATCCACAGAATGCTCACTATGCGACCAACAATGTAGAAAAAAATCATATGGAAAACATGATCAAAGGTATGATTATAATGTATATGTGTCTATTAGATATAACATCTGCTTTCAAAATGTTTAGTATGTACAAAAGTTGTTGATGGTAAGTATTTTAGATGTATGAGTACACTGTAAACATTAAGGATAAAGGACATTTCTTTTCACATTACCTGTCCTCAAACAAGGGCACCTCCTCCCCCCCCCCCCACGCAAGTGGTCTGGTCCGAACATCCCAACAGCCAATGGGATGGCCTAAATTCTTCTACTGCATACTGCTCTCTAGTTCCGATCCACATGACTGTAACTTCCTTCTTTTTCTCTTTGCTAAAGGGTCTGGACGTCCTTTTGCTTGGCTCTGTTTTGGAGTCAAATTTTTATAAGACCTTTGGTTTTGTATTCGTGTTTGGGTGACTTATGTCCGGGTTGTTGTGTTCCGTGTGGCCTCACTTCAAGATGCAACCTTTGTTTGGGGTTGTCTGATGTCGAGTTCGCGGCTTACCTGAAGGTGGTGTCAGCAAGGACCAAGAAGGTGGAATCTTCGCCTTCGATTGCTGACTCCGTGGTGGAAGTGTTGCATTCCATTCTACCGACCATGCTCAAAGAAACAATGGCGTCAGTGGCGACCTTACCCAAATCGGCGGTTTCGGGGTCAGGTCCGGTTCCAGTCCCCTCTTCAGGGGGTGCGGCTTCTTCAGCTCCACCGATACCTAAGACTTCGGATGACAGGCCTGTGGTCTCTACGCAGCCCTCTAAGAAGCCGGCTCATGCAGATAGACGTTCCACGGACTCCAAGGCACACCGATCTTCGGCGGGGAAGTCATCTTCGGCGCATCGGAGCCAGGACCGTAGCCGTTCCCCACGGCCTGCACGGCTCCCTATGGGTTCCATGGATCGTCAGCATCGACCTTCGATTGATGTGACTTCCAGGGCCTCTGAGGGTTCTCGATGGTCCGGTTCACCGGCGGCTTCCATTTCGGCAGATCGATTGGCCTGTGCTCGAGTGCTCCGAGACTTTGGGGATGCAGCGCCTACAGCGGTTTCTATCATTAATGAGCCTGACTCTACTGACCATATGACTATGAGGGATTACTTGGCGGCCGTCTATGACATGTTGCCGTCCTTGCCACATCCACCAACGCCGTCCAAGAAGGGACCGACACCGATGATAGCGACTGATGTCCCTCCGGAAGATGTGGTTATCCGTTCCTTGGCAGCCGGTACACTCATATCCGACGTGGCGACAGATTAGACTGCACCTTTAAAGAGACAGCGTCCTTTGTCGTCTTCCCGTCTTGGAATCACCGTATGTATCCGGTGTTTGACATGCCATTTAAAGATGGGGCTCCGTCTTTGGATGAAGATGTTCACCGTCTTGGGAAGTTGTCAACTGTGGATTTGACGGACAAACAGGTCCAAGCCATGGATACTGCCCAGAGACGTTGCTTGTTGTGTTGTCTTACTTGGACATTTTCCTTGCTGCGATGGCCACCCAGGCAAAAGATGCACGGTGCTACGTGCTGTTTCAACAATCGGCACAGATGCTGGCTTTCCTGACGTCTTTGGTTACCTCTATGTCATCGATGTTGATGCAGTACCGTCGCCAGGCTTATCTGAAAAAGTCAACCTTGGATTTCCAGCATAAGAAGGAGCTGTTAGCTCAACAGTGGTCCGCAACAAAGCTGTTTGCAGGCAATTCCGTATCACAAGTCACGGTCCTACAGGAGTCTGTCAACAAACTGGTGGAGAAGGGAGCCGTTCGCAACATTTCGGAAGCACGCCTAACACCCAGCTTTTACTCGGACATCTTCCTCGTGTCGAAGAAAAATTCACCGGAGCTGCGAATGATCCACAACTTGGCGTTTTTGAACGACCACTACCTGCTTCCTCCTCCGTCCTTCAAGATGTTAACGTTGTGAGATGTCCTTGCCGTGATCAAACCGGGGGATTGGCTTGCCTCGCTAGATCTCAAGGACTCCTACCTTCACGTTCCGATGCATGCCGATTGTCATCGCTACCTCCAGTTTGTACTACAGGGTCGGCATTACGAATGGACAGTCCTGCCCTTTGGGATATCCATGGCACCATGGCTGTTCACCAGAATCACGACTCTGATGTCCCGCTTCCTGCAACGCAGAGGTATATCCTTTTACCCGTACCTCGACGATTGCCTGATGAAGTGTTAGAGCAAGACAGGGCTTACTGCACATGTTGCCTTCATCGTGAACTTTCTCAAGCATCTGGGTTGGATTATCAACATCGGGAAATCTCGACTGGCTCCCACGCAGTCTCTACAGTTCATAGGCGCCTGACTTCGACCCGACCTGGGCCTCGTTCAAGTCCCTCTAGACCGTTGGGAGAAGATCCAGACCATGATTGCCATAGCCCTCACCGCTACAATAACCTTCCACGGTTGGCAGAGTCTCCTCACTTCCGCCCAGGATTTGACACTCAGAGGTCGTCTCCAGTTGCGGCGCTTGCAGATGTTTCTCAACCCGTTTGTTCGTTTCAACAATCCGGACTTGATCATCTCGTTCCCGGACAATCTACGCTCCAGCCTGCAGTGGTGGCAGCTCCGATCGAACGTCTTAGACGGTGTCTCTATGCGGCCCTTCCTAGCCACTCATTGTTGACGTGTCACTGGAAGGTTGGGGAGACCCTCTCAGCAACCAGACTACTTCAGGGCTGTGGTCTCCCGGCGAACTCGGACTCCACATCAACCTGCTAGAGTTGTTGGCAGTGTAATACGCTATCCTTCATTGGCATCAGATGTTGACAGGGGCCTCTCTCATGGTGGCCACAGACAGTACCACCACGGCGGTTTATATCAACCGTCAGGGCGGAACCCACTCCAGCAGTCTGCTGCAGTTGACTTATCGTCTCTACAAGCTGGTTGACGAGATTCCGCTGCAACTTCGGTCTCGCCATATTCCAGGGGTTTCCAATGTACTAGTCGACACGCTGTCTCGGCTGTCGTCTCCACAGCCGACAGAATGGATGCTCCATCCCGAAGCGTTTCGATGGGTGTGCGACAGACTTTGGACACCAAACATCGATCTCTTCGCCACACGATTCAACCATCAGCTGAGGGTTTACGTGTCTCCGGTGCCAGATCCCGAAGTTCTGGATCTCGATGCCTTGGCCATCAGCTGGGAACAGATGGACGCGTATGCTTTTCCTCCACCAATCCTCCTTCCAAGGGTGCTTCAGAGGTTTCAGCTGTACCATTGTCGCCTGTTGCTCATTGCTCCGATGTGGTCATCCAGGATGTGGTATCCAGATCTAATACGTCTTGCCGATCCACATCCTTTACCACTGCCAGACTGGGATCATCTGTTGCTGCATCCCACGTCAAGACTATACCATCCACGTCCGCAGTTGTTCCAACTGCACACGTGGACTTTATCTTCAAGAGTTTGAGGAAGAAAGGCTTTTCTTCGCAGTCCACGGCGGCCATTTTGAAAGCGCACAGATCATCTACTACTGCGGCTTACAACGTCAGATGGCTTTGCTTTCACTGATGGTGTGTCCGGCAAAAACTCAAACCTCAGACGATCCAGATACCTCGTCTCGCTGATTTTTTGCTGTATCTGCGGACTGTTTTACGATTGAAGGGGTCTACCATTGCTGTGTACGTTTCGGTCATCGCTAATGTTTGTGATGTCGCTACTGGAACGAAGTTATCGGGTATTCCTGAGATCCATAAGATGATCAAAGGGTTTCGCCTTGAGGATCAAGTACATCGGTTTCGGCCACCAAGATGGGACCTGAATCTGGTGTTACGAGCGTTATCGACCGCACCTTATGAGCCGATCGAATCCTCTTCCCTGCAAGACTTGATGCGGAAGATGGTGTTTTTACTCGGTTTTGCCACGGCTGCCCGTGTCTCAGAACTCCATGCTCTTGATGTAGACTTGGTACGTTTTCACCGAGATCGGCGTGCAGTCAACTTGGGGTTACTCATGAACTTTGTTGCAAAGAATCAGTTACCAGACCAAGCGCCTCGTTCGTATGTTGTGCAGGCCCTCTCCTCTATCGTTGGTCCAGCGGACGTTGAGGACGTTGAGCCCTGTCAGAGCCCTGCAACAGTACATAGAGAGGACCAGATCTTTTCGACAACATCGCAAAAGACTTTTCCTTTCCTGTAACCAGAGTCGGTTGAGGGATATTACCAAAAACACGGTGGCCACCTGGATCCGGTCTTCTATCCTGACCGCCTATCAGAAGGAGGGTTTACCTGCTCCATCTGCTTCTAATCCGCATGAACTCCGTGCCTTGGCTGCCACGATGTCCCTGCACTGCAACACACCCATTCAGCACATTATCACTGGTTGTTTCTGGGCTACGCACTCCATTTTCGCCAACTATTATTTGAGGGATATCTCCACAGAGGACATTGAGGGGTTCCATCATCTGGGTCCGGTTGTTGCTGCACAGACTCTGTTGAATACAAGCCGTCCTCGTCGCCGTTGATATCTATCGGATTCTGGGCTGCATACCGAGATGTCCATCGAATCGACAGGTGAGGATTGCTTAGACTTTTGTTCTTTTGCACAGTTCACGCACTGGTGCCAGAACTTTTGTCTCGATAACCTTTACCCTGCACTGCATGTGGTTATTTGTTGTCGTTATTGACCTAACAGTTCTTCGGTGTACTAGACAGAAAACACTCGGGGGTCTTGTTCTGTTCAATGTTCTGACGGATGCACCTCATTAGGTTGTCACTTGTTATTACTAACACTTCAATACGTGAGGGTTACCTAACACCTGCATCCCTGGTGGCTACGTCTTCCCACCCTGTCAGAACCAGCATGAGATGTGGCTGCCGCCTCCTGGTCCTTTGTTCTAGGAGCCGCACCTGCCACTGCTGACGGATGCCACCATTCTGGTTGTTATTATGAACATTACCTGCATTGGTCTGTGACGGGCATCCCTAGGAGGAGAGCTTACCAAGGTTGGCCTTATTCTTCCACTAGTCAGCCTCTTTCCGGTTTGGGGAGTTATCACAAGCATCTACGGATCTCGGCACCCACCACCATCTGTTGAATGCTGCCCTTGTTTGAGGACAGGTAATATGAAAAGAAATGGAGAAAACTTGGAGTGTTTTCTCTTTTATAGATACATTACCTGTCCTCAAGATTTCATCCTGCCCGGGCCTCCCCGCTTCCTGTTCTCCGAGCGATGTGCTCAGGGAAAAAGAAGGAAGTTACAGTCATGTGACCGGAACTAGAAAGCAGTATGCAGTAGAAGAATTTAGGCCATCCCATTGGCTGTTGGGATGTTCGGACCAGACCACTTGCGTGGGGGGGGGGGGGGGGGGGGGGGGGAGGTTCCCTTGTTTGAGGATAGGTAATGTATCTATAAAAGAGAAAACACTCCCAAGTTTTCTCCAATTCCTCATTTTAAAATTCCATGTTTTCCTAAGTCCCCAGTATTTCCTCACCAACATTAAAGGCTACACACCACCATTAAAGGGACGCACCCTAGTTTTTAAACACTACTTCATATTTTTCACTATTTAGAGCCGTTTATGATCACTGAAATCAAACATTACTTATATTTTATTCTTTAGATTATCCATTTCTGTATAGAACCGAAGTGTTTCTGGTCATCCTGGTGTTTCTAATACCAAAAAGTGCATTTTTCTTATTTTTAAAAATGCATGTGTGTCTGAGAAGTAGTGGTTTATCGATTCGAAATTTAGTATATTTTTTGGGATATTTCCCGTTTTAACGTCACAGATTCTTCTTTCACTTTATTGTAACGTTATCCAAATGAGTTACAGGTTTGTAAATTAACTAAACTTAGTATCTATTTTTTACAGGTTAAAACTAGGGTCTTCGCCTTTAATTCCCCCATGCAGTTCAATACAATTTTTAGGTCACAATATATTCTGTGAAAAATACAACTCTAGCGAAAGGGTCTTGTGACTACTAATTTTAGAGAGTGCTCTCAACTGACAAGTACTGTGTAAACAATCAACATAGGTCGACCACAACATTTTTCAGCGCCTTGTGTTGCTCTTATACAAGTGGCACCATACCACTTGCACAGTTGTTATCAGTTAGTACTACATATCTACATATAACAAGTAACTTCAAACTAATAAGTTATTTAAATACTACAGACTATTTCCTAAACTGGACTATATTAAGCTGCTACAACAAGTAACTGTCAGTACGATGGTCTGGGGTAGATGAAAATACATGTGTTTCAGAGTCCAAACCACAAACATTTACTATTTCAGCTGTTAAAAGATGGCATTTTCAGCCTTCTGAGCACAGTAACAGGGATAACTGGGGGATATTCGTGCCCCCCCCCCCCCACCCCCGTTCCATGACCCATGGCTACAACTTTAACAAATGAGTTGTTTACACTCTTGATAGATACACATTTTGGCCACTGTGTTTTAATACAATGCATACTTGTAGCTAAAGTGTTTTCCAGATGTTGTTATGGTAACAAAAACCTATTTTCTCACAACCTAGACTAAACAACAGACAACAGGGAGAAAACAAAATTGTATTATCTATTCTTAATTCTGTTGTAAACAAGATATGAACATGATAATATATTTACCCACTCCCATGAAAATACATGTAATGTACACATTCAGTTCTATGAAATGTTAATAGGGATCTTTGGACTAATTAAAAAAATCTAATTGGGCTGAATTTACAAAGCCTGATTTTGTCTTACACACATGTACTACATACATTTACAAAGCTTAAACACCTGTATTAAAAACAAACAAACCCCAGACTTCATAAATTCAGCCCATTGTGTTGTTTTTTCTATAGTGAAGAAGGTGTCAAAGGGAAATATTTTACTGGCAGCAGTGAAGGATTCTACAGAAAGTTATCACTTCTGTATGTGCAACCCTCCTTTCTTTGCGGACCACCTCGAAGCGCAAGCAGTGACAACATCACGCAGCGTCGACCGGGCTGATCCATTTTCTGTGAGCACCGCAAGTCCAGAGGAGAGCATTTCTCAAGGTGGAGAAATCAACTTCATCTCACAGATGATAGACGAGTCTGTCACACTTAAAACACAAATAAGGTAAGTACAGGGAAACCTCTCAAAACTGGGACCCTCAATAAACCGGAAGTCCCCTTTTTAAATACTACAGAGAGAACTGGATACCCCTAATAACCAAAAAAAGAAAGAAATGTTTTATTTAATGACGCACTCAACACATTTTATTTACGGTTATATGGCATCAAACAGATGATTAAGGACCACACAGATAATAAGAGAGGAAACCCGCTGTCACCACTTCATGGGCTACTCTTTTCGATTAGCAGCAAGGGATCTTTTATATGCATCATCCCACAGACAGGGTAGTACATACCATGGCCTTTGATATACCAGTAGTGATGCACTGGCGGGAACGAGAAATAACCCAATGGGTCCATCAACAGGGATCGATCCCAGACCAACCGCACATCAAGCGAGCACTGTACCACTGGGCTACGTCCCTGGCCCCTAATAACCTATTACTTGTTCCCGTGGGTGTTCAGTTTAAAGGAGTTTCACTGAAGAATATTTGGGTGGGGCAGTTCATCTATATTTTTTTAATTTCTCCCCCAATTATCAGAGATACCCACAAGGCAGCTACATTGAGGAACAAAATAACTTGCAAAAAAGTATAGTGTGTGAAAGTAAAACTACAAAATACTAAATCAGTATAAAATATATGTATAGATTGACAATTTGGTCAATAAAAAAAATCTGTCTGACACTCACTGGTTTTGTGGAACTGCAATTTAATTGAAATTTTTAAACATTATTTGAGAACTCATTTAATTTCATTTTTAAAAATCATTTAAAATGTATATAATTTTGACTGTACAGAGTTATGTCCCTTCTTTTTAGGGTTTCCTCTTAAGACTTTGTGTCAAACATTACCAAATGTTTGACATCCAGCAGCTAATAATTAATATATCAGTGTGCTCTAGTGGTGTCATTAAACAAAACCAACTTTTAACCATTATTATTCAGGGTATTCACAAGCATGGTTGGGAAGAAATCAAGTCTGCCTCAATTAAAGGAAAAGCTTCGACTAACACCGGTAATTCTTTAATCCATAGTATTTAAAGTCTGAACCACATTGTTAACAACTAAAGTCTGAACCAATTTGTTAAAAACTAAAGTCTGAACCAAATTGTTAACAACTATGATAAATTACTCCCCTACCTTTAATTACTGTTAGATTTTCTCCACTTTTTGTCCAAACATAAATCGTTAAAACCCCATTACAATGACATGGATTCCACATATTAGACTGAAACCATATCACCTATATCGACTTTGTTAAGATCTCCTAGGACAAAACACATGCAATTTTTCACTGTCTACCATTTTGCTTTTTTGTGGAATAATCTTTATGAGGGTTGGAAGCCTCCTAATTGTTTGATATAATTAATCTGATGTCACGATGAGTGTGTTATACCTTAGTGCATGTCATGACGTTGTTGGATTTATCATAATGATAAGATTGTGCCGGCTGCCATTTTGCTTTTTTGTCCAAGAGGGGTGAAAGCCTCCGAAGTATGTGATGTAATCTAACAATGTCATGACATGTAAAAGCAATCATGATGACGTCATATTAATTATGTCACATACTTCGGAGGCTTCCGCCCCTCTTGAATATTATTCCATGAAAAGTAAAATAGCAGACGGTGAAAAATTACCTGCTTTTTGCCCTAGGAAATATTAGCGAAATCAATATAGGTGACATGTTTATCATCCAGTATGTGGAATTTCTGTTCTGAGGGAAATCTATTGGTAATTAAAGATAGGAGAATAATGTATCATAGTTGTTAACAATGTGGTGCAGACTTTAGTATTACAGCTTAGATGGTGCTGTATTAAAGTAAGGCAAGATGAAAAATTGGACGTAATAAAAATAAAAAATACAATAAAACCCTCCATTAATTTTGGGTTTTATATATATTATTTAAATTAATATTCCAAATATTTGTGTACATATTTTTCTTTTTATTTTCTTTTCAAAGTTTCTATTTTGTTTTGGTGCAAATTTTAAGAACATGTCTGTCTAATCCTATTTTTAAAAATTATTTTCAGGATGTTACATTTTCAACAACTGAGTTTTGTCAGGGCAAGACAATGAGATGGGGAATTGCTTGGACCTTTGATGATTCTGTATCATTTCCAGTAAGAGAGAAAAGAATAAATGAAAATAACTGTCTTGATGGATTAAAAAAAAAATCACATTTAACTGATGCACTTTCAGATAAGAGAATATATTTTAATAGGATTTTATTTTATTTTTCAATGATTAAAAAAACATAAAGTGAATCAGTCACAATTTTATTCCATCATACACACCAGAACACTCAAAATTGATATTGTTGTTAATATTTTCAAATGCAACCCAGCTAAAATATTTAAGTGTTATTACCAGTATATAAAAAAATAAGTTCCTGGCTGGTCAGTTGACTTTTTATATTTTTAATCACAGGACTATAGGCAAACTGTGATGAAAAAGTATTATTCATGATCTAATATAACAGTTATAAAATGTTGCAGAAATCTCTGTTCCACTCTATGAAGAAAGAAAAGCCACCTCTGTCGTACACCATTCCATTTGGTGCTGGAGCCTGTTTGTATGAGATGGCCGACTTCACTCAGTACATCAGATCACTTCTTAACGAACTGCAAGTAAGATAAATAGAGATCCTTTCATGTTTTCTGTCAAATATAATTTATATTTCGGTGAATGATATACAAAAGTAATTTCTAGCTGGTTGATTCTCTCTTCCCCATCTTATACTATCATTTATCCTATAACTTACCCATGATATCCATGTCAAAAACCCATGTGATAATTGTAGTGTATTAACCTGGTTAATAATGGTATGCAAATTTGCAAGATCTCTATGTAATGTGTTGCTGTGGATGGGTTATTTGCTTACAAGCAAACAAGACTTGTGTACCTGATCGTAACGTTTTCAAAGATTTAGTTAAATGCGTGACGCCAAACTAATTTGTGCTAATCGTGATGATGTCATATTACTGATGGCGGGGACTTTAGAACTGTGATTTACTAAAAATTGAATTAATATGTTATTTTATAAGTGTTATAGGATAAATAGAATTCGCTACTCGTGTTTTTTAATATGTAAAATATCAACCTCGTCTAGTTAATTGGTATTTGTCTCGGCAGAGCCTCGACAAATACCGATTAACATAGACTCGTTTGATATTTTCCATACTAAAAAATACTCGGGACGAATTCTCTATTTACTAATACAAAAGGCAAACAGAACTACGGTTTTCTTTTCAACTTAACCTGACCTCAAACTAATGGCATTTCCTCCCTGGAACAATGGACTGGTCCAAACATCCCAACAGCCAATGGGATGACTTAAAAACTTCCACCGAGTCCTCTGCTTCCTGTTCTGTTCACATGATTGAAGTTTCTTTCTTTCTTCACTCTTACGTCTGGATGTCTTTGCTTTTGCTCTTATAAAATCTAAGCCATCGTGGTTTTCTACATTTAATAATATCTTGCATTTTCATTATCAACAGATATTGTCAGTTGCACAGGTCTTGTCACCATTTTTAACATAACAGCTAAAACATTGTTTTATTTTTAATTGCTGTAGACAGACACGTGACATTTGCAGTAATATATCTTTCAAGTTTTCTTCCTGTCAGATTGTATCTATTTTCATTCAGTGTGCTTGAATGTGACTTACTTTGTAAATAAGATCTAAAGAAAATCGATGAGTGGCACTTAAAAAACCTTAAAGATGATAATCTATTGTAAATGCTTAAATATTAAGTCCCCATATATTTTAGAAGCTGCAGCTTTAAAATTAGAATTTTCCCTTGGTCTCACTACAAACATTCCATTTGTCATCGAAATCTGTGTTAAAATGCTCAACTTAAAAAGAAGATTGCTAATAGTTGGTTCTTGTTGATACTAATGACATATGGTACCTATTAGGCCTACATCTGAATTTATTATCATACCAGAATATCTGACTAATATCAAATGGTACAGGAACCGATTCATACCATCTACTTATTCCATTGTACACACGTCCTAAAAAAGTAAATGCATAGTATTACAAAATTACATTAACAAAAACCCAGCCTGAGCGCCTACCATTGAATAATACAAATCATTTTAATTAATTTCCAATGACTAGAAATTAATATGTGAACTACAACATGTCACAGTTAGGAACTCTTGTGGACTGTGATGAATGAACTCTCATCCAGAAGTGAACCATGCAGTGAGACCTTCTACATATAAGACGTGGATTGTGTTTCAGTAATCATTAACATAACTGACTGTCATTATTTTCTTGTCTCATTTCATCTGAACCGGCCTCGGTGGCGTCGTGGCAGGCCATCGGTCTACAGGCTGGTAGGTACTGGGTTCGGATCCCAGTCGAGGCATGGGATTTTTAATCCAGATACCGACTCCAAACCCTGAGTGAGTGCTCCGCAAGGCTCAATGGGTAGGTGTAAACCACTTGCACCAACCAGTGATCCATAACTGGTTCAACAAAGGCCATGGTTTGTGCTATCCTGCCTGTGGGAAGCGCAAATAAAAGATCCCTTGCTGCTAATCGGAAGAGTAGCCCATGTAGTGGCGACAGCGGGTTTCCTCTCCAAATCTGTGTGGTCCTTAACCATATGTCTGACGCCATATAACCGTAAATAAAATGTGTTGAGTGCGTCGTTAAATAAAACACTTTTTTCTTTCATTTCATCTGCAGATCAAGTACAAAGAAGGAAAAAGTAATGCACCATCTTCTTCCTGGCTTATCACCGCTAAAGAAAAGTCATGGCAAAATCAGCGTCGTAAACGACGACAAATACAAAGAAAGACTGATACTCAGCAGAAAACAGAAACATCTAAAGGTATTTCTAAACAGACTAGCAGTCAAGTTGATGCAAAAACAAACTTGAAAAGTAAAGAAGTGATAGAAGACAGTGATAAAATGGATGTTAGAGATGAGATAGATCAGGTGATTGACACTCAAAATGAGACAGATAAAAACACAAATAATACTTCAACAGAAACAGTGACCATAGTTGATATTGTTATTGAAAAATGTAAACTGAAAACTGTTAATTCTGACCTTGAGGTAAAACCGACAGCCTTAAGTACAGATAATTTAAACAAGAACAGTAAAAATTATGTTATTACTGCTGAAATAATTGAAGACAACCAAGTTGTCATGTCACAGTTGACATCGACAAAACGCAAACATGAGACTGCCAATTCTGGCAATCCTGTAAAACGTATATGCACAAAGGATTCAGAAAGTAAAAAGAGTGAAGATGATGTTGTTGCTACCTCTATATCCACAACAGCTGTTGAAAGGATTCTGGAAAATCAACATAATAAATCAAATTCAAAATCAAGGTGTGAAAAAGTATCTGAAAAGCGCAAACGTAAGATGATCTATTCTGAGCCAGAGGTGAAACGTATTCACTTAAGTTCAGAAATTTCAGAATGCAAGAAGGGTAAAAACGATGTGATTACAACCGTTCCAACTTCTGGTCACACAACCGTGGACAATCAAGTCGTGAAACCATCATTTGCATCAAGTTGTGGGAAGGCTGCAGTGAAACCGAAGGAAGGAGGTGACTGCGTGTTGAAGTGTTACATCAACCTGAAGAAAGTGGAAGAAGACTTTGTCCTTGAACTGGTGTGGGTTGATGGTGAAAGCAGAGAGGTCTTGCACCAGTTGATGCAGTATTTCAAAAATAAACTGAAGGCACCTGATGCATAATACATGGAGAAACATTCATCAAGTCTGTTTTATGTATGAAGAGTTCATTTTCAAAATCGATATATATCCATTTATATTAATTTGCAAAAAAATTGATTTTGCTGTAATGTGACATGGCATATATCACAAAGCACAGTTTTAAGATTCTTTTTAATGGGCATCATTTGCATTTTGGCAGAAATTCTATTGTCAGATTGATGAATTGTACAAACATCATTATACTTTCAGGCATCGCTGCCAACTCCAAAAATTTGAAATTGTATGCATCATATTTTGAAAATGAACTCTGCATATCAACATTAACAATTCTGCTTTGTCTATCTGTCTGACACCATATAACCGTTAATAAAATGTGTTGAGTGGTGCGTCGTTAAATAAAACCTTTCTTTCTTTCTTAGTCTATCTGCATTTGTGAAATTCAGACATACCAGTGTATCAATTACACCTGATGTGCCTGGGTTGTAGGATCAAACCATCATGACGAACCCATTGGATAGAGACCATTCTGACTGTTAGGTTTCTTCTTTAAAGCTTACATGTACTTTTCTATGTTGATTTGTTGTTAATATGACACACCATTTCTCAGAGGTTCATTAAGACCTTTATAAAAACTAGAACATATACATAAAAAAAATATTGTGTTCTTTTCATTAGAAAATGATTCCTTGCTTTTAATTACATACCATATATGTGGTGATTGCAAATTAATCTGTTGCTCTTCTAAGCTGGCATACATATTATGGCAAAAATGTTTGTAAAAACCCTTGCTTGTGGTGGCTGCAAGTTTTTCCTCTAATAATGGGTGCAATATAGCTCAGTTGTAGATCACTCACCCAAGGTACAGGGGGTTCCAGGATTGATTCCCCCTGCTCTGTTGCAACTAGAGGCCTACACCTGGTACATCAAAGGCTGTGCTATGTACTGTTCCGCCTATGGATAAGTGCATATGAAAGATCCCTTGCTGCTTTTTGAGTAATCCGTGAGGTTTCAGCAGATTTCCTGTTATCATCCTGGGCCCTAATTCACTAAACTCTCGCAGTGCAATGCTAAAAGACTTGCAAAGAGGATGCTTTGTTGTCTAGCAGAGCCTAAGAGAGCTTTGTGAATTAGGCCCCAAATGTCAAAACTGTTAGTTAATACCAAGTAGCTGTAGTTAAAATTGTGCCACGGTGTCGTTAAACAAAAGTTCCCGTCCCTTCTTTGTTTTCCAATACTAGATTATATCACAATTACCATTTTGCTTTGACACCTCTTAAGCACATTTGTACAGAATGAACTAGTAACAAGGAATGGATGATCAGGTTTCCCCAACTTATTTTAAGAGAGTTATAGCTGATTGGCAAACATATTTGATATCAAAACAAATTTCATTTATGCAATTATTTATTGGTTATTTATTGGGTGTCAAACATTTGTAATTTTGAGTCCGAGAGGAAACCAGCTACATTTTTCCATTAATAGCAAGGAATCTTTTATATGCACCATCAGACAAAGGATAGGATAGCACATACCATGACCTTTGATATACCAGTCATGGTGCACTAGCTGGAAGGAGAAATAGCCCAATGGGCCCGTTGATGGAGATCGATCAAAGACGGACAGTCGAGTGCTTCATCACCATGGAAAGTATTTAGTATTTCCAGCCAACTACTTTATATTGTAAAGTTAAACACACAAGTCACCACTGACGTTGAAAAAGTAATATCTACATTTGTATGCACATCTAACTTTAAGGAGAGCAAAATTTTGTACTCTAGTATAAAGAATTAAAACAAAAGGCTTGTTTTGTTTACCACCACCACAAGAGCAGATCGATTTATTAATCATTGTTTATTGAATGTCAAACATATGGTCGTTTTGAAAGTCGGAGAGGAAACCCGCTACATTTTTCCATTAGTAGCAAGGGATCATGCACCATCCCACAGACAGGATAGGATAGCACATACTATGACCTTTGATATACCAGTCGTGGTACACCGGCTGGAACGAGAAATAGCCCAATGGGCAGTATACAGAATAAAGACAACTCTAGTTAGACTTTAATATTTTATTGCTTTTCACTCTGATTATAATTTATAGGTCACTCTGGATTGTAAATCTACAAAGTACACATACAAGCACTCCACTCTGATAAACAATGCAAACAAATTAACAATCTATACTTTGTTGATCCACAAAACATGAAAAATGCTAACAAAATATTCTTAATGAACACACACTGGACAACCATACGAGGATTCTCAATCAGATTCCTTACATTTTCTGCACTTGATCTATTTAACAAGTTTTCTGCATTTGTGACAGAGAATGTATTTTTTATATATATATATATCTATATATTATATATATTATATATATTTTTTACAAACTTGAAAACAATTTTCTCAGTTCATTTAGTTAAATGAACAATAAACCTACCACACATTTACAGGAGGGAGGAAAAACACCCAACAACGCTGTAGCAGTAACTGCCGGGACTTTTAAGAAATTAACTGCAATAAGAAAAGTATCAAAAATTAAATGAAAATGCTCACATGAAAGCTGCAAGTTATTTCGTTTCAGGGCTGACGCCATCCATTGCCATATTAGCCATTTGCTAATTTTCAACATTTAGTATTCTAATACTAAAATTTTCTTTAAATTAGCCACTTTTGAATTATTTTCATGCAAATACTTTACATGTGTAAAAATTGGTGTAACCAAAATGCTTTCCAGGTTGAGCCTTGCGTTTGTGTTCATTTTTGTTTTTTAACAAGTACAGAATATTCCCTAAATGTAAGTTCAAGCCGACTAGTGAAATGAAAATGCCATCATGTGCAATTGGTGTATTTAGAGAAAAAAAAATACATATAAAAATCTGGTAGACATATATGTTATGGACAAACTATAACACATTCTTGTGTTGCGAAGACATTACTGTGTTAAAATGTCCAATACAAAAACATTGCTTAGAAAGAAGTCACCAACCTACTGTATATGTAACACATATACACACAAAAATATAACTGTAAAGTAATCATCATGGTTTCTGTTGATACTATTAAGCACTGCAACCAAAATTCTCATTTTAAAAAAAAGAAAAAAAAAAGGAGAAAAGCACACCAAAATACTAATAATGTTAACAGGAAACTAAGAAATTTTAATTTGTGGACAGTTTAACAATTTTAAAATGAAAACTAAGCGTATTAACAAGGTAATCTCAACAATATGCAATAAAGTAATTTTTTTCAACAATTACGGTAAGGTGAAGATAAACAGTTTATTTAAAAAATAAATAATGATTAGTAAAAATAATCTAAACATGCAAATAGAGCACTTTTTCACCAGTTAAACTATTTATAATTCTATAAAGTTGTCACTCAGCTATGAGTAATTCATTTTCTTTCTGAATTCACAAATAAAACAGACCAATGTTCACAAATGGTCAACAAATATATATAAATGCAGATAATTTGCAGATAATTTTCGTTAATTCATGCACTACACTACTCATGTGCCCAAGATCAATTCTTTTTAAGAACTTGCTTGAAAAGATGCACATTAAAATAACAATATTTTCCCCCTACAATCACCATCTATTCAACGTAGCACTTAAATATGCAGATTTCTATGTAAATAAAATATATAGACACATAACTGGACTAGTAAGAATGCTTATAATAATTTACAATATTTATATTATATATTTATTATGCAGCAAGCAAATTTAATCTCTATTTTACAAAAAAATCACAAATCTTTTGTTTAAATTTTACAAAAAATTATTCAATATGGACATTTTAACCGACAACTTAAAATAAATGAAACGACACCCAATTCATTGAATTTTTTACTTATAAAGTATACTGCATTATATAATTAATATTTTATAATGAGGGCAAAATGTGTTTTAACAAGTCAGTTATCAACTTCAGCTGATCAATATAACTGATCATGTTACCTAGTGATTTGATGCTGAAAATGGCCACCGTGTATTCATCACTGTTCTGGTGCAGAGAACATGTCCCTAAATGTTTTGAAGAGGTGTGAACATGTTCTGTTCTCAATTCCCACACTACCATGTGACTCGCATAGTACTGTGACAACAGGGACTTGGACTTTTGCAAACGCAGTTTCAAGGAGGTGGCAAGATTGCAGTGACAGTCACTTATCACAGATAAATTAGTTCATTAAATATTTCATAATTATTCTAATCTGTAAATATTTTTTTTACTTGAACTGGTCAAACTGGCATCACAGACTTAAAACGAGAACCTGAGTTTTGCTCTACCATCATAAACTTGAGGTTCACCAAGGAAAAAGGAAAAAATCATCATGTTCTGCTGCTCACCAACAAACAAGGAAATGGGTGTCGGTCAAAATGGAGGACATAGCCTGGTAATGTGAATGCTGGACTGTGTTCAGCCAGACCGAACAGAAAAACGTCTGCTAAACTGGTTCATGCACTTCATGGTAACCCTAATTCCAATATCAGGAACCAATCAAATAGATTGCGAATGTTAGTGAAACGTTCGCCGACTCAACTTGGGGCTGAAAGCTTGCATCTTCCTTTAAGTTAGCCCGATTTATGTATGTCACAGTAAATTGAGACGGTCTGGACATGTTATTTGCAAGAATATAAGCTTTTAAAAGTACTCCAGAATGTTTATTCTCAAATTATGCACCAACTAATCCTGATGTTCGAATTGAATGAATAATCAGAATCCAGTGTTTCTGCTGCAATGAAATTACACTGCAGCTGGAATATTTTATGACTGGAAAGTATCATCACTTACATATAAACCACACACAGAAAGAAAGTGACCTTGTTTTTGTTCCGTTTTTTTAAATATTTTTTCATGGAATTCCACAGAGAAGTACATTGCCTACAGTGTACAAAGTAGTACATATTTCCATGACAACAAATGATGAAGTTTACTTCTTAAATGTTGTTTACCACCTTACTGAGTAAGTGAATCTTAGGGTTTATTTAAGCTCTGAACTTGAAATTTATTTATTTTCAAGACCAAAGATTTTGTCCATATTAGTTCATTATGACCCCCCTGCATTTGTTACTTGCAAACAAACATACAGTTTTTTACAAACTAATACCAATTATACTTAAATTAATCTGCACATTTCCAATGTTCGCACGATACAGGAGGATAATTAAATTGGAAGACAGCTCCTAACATTTTATTTGAATTCAAGCACACGAGGAACAAGATATTCAGTCAATAAAGCCAATACTTAAGAATGTTGCATTGTTCAGTTTTTTTTAATCATAATGCTAGTGGGTAGTTACAAATATCAAAATATGTTTATAAAGCAAATTCTTTTAAATATTGCAATAACTGAAAATATTAAGGTCAATTTGATTTAATCAAAGTATTTATTGTAAATGTATAACTTGTAAATAATGTTGTTATCACATTAAGAGTAAAAACTATCGGTTTCAAAACAAATTCATGTGTATTACCATATACTATCTGCTTACATGGATACTAAATATTGTTTTACATTCTATTTCAAATTTATTTATTATAAATGGTGTACATGTGAGATACATGCGAAACAAAATATAAATAAGGTGAAAACAAATTCAATGATTGAAAGATGACAACACAAATAAATGCTTTAAACGTCTGCTATATAAAGTAATGTACTAATTCCTATTAACACAGTACCCAGAAGAGCATAGTATGCGTTTTCTTTTTAATTTTGGATAGTATCAACGTTTCGCAAATAAAATGGCATCATTTACATGCATGTACATTCATGAAATTGAATTGGTTTTGATAAGTAAAACTTAGAATAATGTGACATATAGAGTGAAATAAAGTATTTTACAATCCAAAATAAAATGGTTTAGATACTAGTAGTCATTGCATAATGATCGTACGGGTCTTTGCAATGCATGTTTACAGATCTACAACAACAAAAATGGGTCAATGTTAAACATTTCAAAAATTAACAAAAAATAGCAACATTATTAAGCAGTTTTGTCTCTCAAATTGTAACATACAACCAGGGAACAATGGAAAGCACATAATTTTTATATCAACATCAAGTAGTTGAAATTTAAAAGGATACAGGTTGTGTAAGATTAGGGAGGGAGGGAGGGGAGGGCGGGAGAGAGACAGAGACAGACAATCATAAGACAGAAAATTGAGACACATATAAAAAGAAAACAAATGTATTCCTTTCCTGTTAATATATATTGGGTTTGGGTTTTTTTTTAATGAGTCATGAAATGAAACTAGACACAGTAGGAAAATATTATTCATCTTTGGACTCCATTACAGTACAAAATACGACCATATTTACTTTAACATGAATACTGTTCCTGTAGCATCTACAATGTACAAGTTCACACACATTCAACCTACACACACACACACAACTGAAGCTATGTATAAAATGCCTGTCAAGTCCGCTTTATTTTTGGAATGTATACTACACAACAATCAACTACAGGTTTCCTCCATACTATTAATAACTAGAAATAAAAATAAACTATTTGTATATGAAACAAAACCAACTGGAAGTGTTAATAAAAAACCCACAACATGACTAAACTCGTCCCACACAAAAGCTTCCTATTCTACAAATCTGTGAACCATACCATCATGTAATTACATACAACAGAATAGTGTATTTATAAAGAGTTATTTTGCTGAAAATCGTCTCCTTTTGAAGGCACAGTGAAACCTCTGAAGACCGGACCCTCTGTTAACCGGAATTCCCTCAAAACATGACATTTTGCAGAGTCCCTTTTTAAAAACCAGGACAGATATTAAACCTCTCTAAACTGGATCACTCTATAAACCACACATTTGTCTTTGTCCCAAGAGGGTCTGGTTTAGAGGGGATTCACTGTATTAAAAGTATATACAGTTTGTGTTAAATTTAGTTGAACACTTTCTTGACAGTATCAGTTTTGTTTGTAATAAATTCTGCCCAGCATCATCTCTGCTTAATGTATACATGTATACGTTTATTGTTCACATGGTTTACAATAAATGGTTACATAAATATTGAAATAATATATAATTAATCTGGTATTTTTATGGCACACTTGTGATGTCATTGGTGTACAAGGACGTACAAGCTAGTGGTTTGTGAAAATGATGTCAATATATCTTTGATGTTGTATTCAGTAACAAGAAAAAACAAACAAACACTGTAGTTAGTTCCAGTTTTCCACCTTTTTATAAAGGGAAACTATTATGCATCATGTAATGTTATGATAGTACTTCTATGACAGTGACTATTCTTACTGAATATGATCATCCTTAACACAATGAATAAAACCACATTTAATGTTGGTTAAGCAATAACATCTTGTGGATCATAAATATATCATCACATTCTTTTAAGTGCCATAAAATGTATATAACTTAACAAACACAATGCCACGACAAAATCTATTTTCCAAAATAAATGGCAAATGTAATGAACATGTTTTACCTTTTATGAAGCAATTTCAATTAACAAGGAACACACAATTTTTCTCATGATTCACCAATGTAGATGTACACACATTTATACCGACCAATTACTCTATATAAAACCTATATCACAGTTGTAAACATTCTATTCTATACATACACTCACAAAACTAACCTCCCAGAGGCAAAATTTGAATTCCAGGTTAACCTCACACAAAAACTGTTCTACAGTTACAGGAAAATGCATTTCAGTTATAGAAGAAAAAAAATATTTCAGTTATTAGAAACAGTAAGCTCACAATGGATTTAATGTTAAAAGTTAGTAGCAAATTTGACATCCCTCAAGTTACATTCTAGTTGAGAAAAAGTTAACCCCACAAAGAACTGTTTCACAGTTCCTAGTATTAGCCAAACTAACTTCCCAGAGGGCAGTGTCTAATTATATAATAAAAAGCTAACCTCCATGAGGTTTTTGTACTCTACTTTAGAAAGTTAACCTCACAGAGAACTGTTCCCAGATATTATTAGTACTTCCATATCTTGGCCAATAGCAATATTTATGATGAAGTTAGTAGTAGTACCAAATATATTCTCCTCATGGTTCAGTAATATGATTTCGACCTCACTTGTACTGTTATGTACAATCAGGCTTCTTTATCTTGATGCTGAAAGGACCAAAACAAGCTTGACCATCAGTGGTTTAACAAACAATGGTGGAACTAATTCTCGACCCCAAGATATTCAAGGCTCACGAGATAAAATAGGTCAAAATAATGATATTCGACTATATTTGTATTCGGTTACCAACAATATTAACCGTGGCACTCTCTCTGGTTCAAATGATCAACATAAAACTCATTACACACCATGGATGTTAATGCTAGACTTGGTGGGAAATTTAATGGAGGATTACATTTATTATTTATTAGAAAGGCCAACGTTTAAGAGGTTATTATATTCATTAGGAAAGTGAACATCACAAATAACTGTTCTACAACTATTGTGATCGTGTTATGGGAACCAGTGACACTGACCACAACTTGGTCTTAAATGAAGTCGCTAACACATTTCATCCCTCAAGAAAGCTAACATCTACAAGGTTTGTAAATTCTGGTTAGAAAAGATAACCCTACTAATAACTGTTTTACAGTTATTATCAATTTGTTTTGTTATTGGCACACCTATGGTTTTCGTACATTCTACCAATTAGAAATTAACATCACATAACTATTCTACATTGTTTTTTGCATTTAGGACAACCAAAAAAAAGAAAAAAAGTATGCAAAACACAAAAATATTGATGAAAATTATCTAAAAATTCCAGTACAGTGTTAAAACATTTCTTCATATTTTAAGCTTTTCTTGCTTATACTTACAATATGTAGATATTTATTTATAATGTATTTATCTTGCCATAGAAACATAGCTAGAGCCTATTTTGGCAATTACAAATTTCCATTTGCCTCGTCTTAATTTTTAGGTTTCAATTTCTACGTTATTTTGGCAAAAACGTAAAAGAAAAGACACCAAACTGAAAAAATCTGCATAAAGCAAAACATGACTTTTTAAGAACACTGCATAACTGGCCAAAATACTTTATCAACGTCATCTCGTAACAAAACGTTACTTTCTGTAACACCACATCACAGTCTGTGTTTGAGAGAGAGTGTAAACAGGGGAGATAAACACAAATGAAACCTCTGTGCACAAACGAATACATCACTAGACAAATCATTTCCATGGCACTGTTTGTTTATGCAAAACCCTCTTTGTTTATGCTATCACTTTACATAATGTAGGAATCCACACTTCTACAAATACAAATGTATTACATACAAGTGCAATGCATTACGTCAAGTTAACACATTATATATCATCCAGAGAGATCACACTCGACAAAAGTACACATTAGTATTATCCATGTCATCTAAAAAGAACCATGCATTATCCATCGGTAACGGCTACTTCTGTTAAAGTGGAGTCATGGCTCGCGTCTCCATTGATTAGTGGAGTGGCAGGTCCGTTATCTAGTTTGATTTGCAAGTCATCTGTTTTAATGCACTTCTCCGTACATGTTTCAGTTTTTTCCTTATGAACACAACATTCGGCATGTTCCGATTTAACATCAGTAATTTCAGTAATTTTAGCTTCACTCTTGTTCCCTGTGCTTGTGCCTCGCTTCGACATCTCTTGTCGGAATCTCTCAATATCATCCGGGCTGGAAAATAAATAAAAATAAATTAAAATCATTTCAGTGACAGCCACAGAGTGAATTTTGACTGGGTAAAACATACATAAATATCAAACATGAACATACCATAAATCAATGTTTTCCAATGAAGCAATACAAATGAACGAAGGAAATGTTTTATTTATGGTTATATGGCGTCGGTGTAGGCAGTACCAATGCGAGTTGAAGGATTTTTTTTTTTTTTAAGTGTTCTAAACCACTAAACAGTGCAATATAATAATGTTTGTTGAAATAGAACACTTGATTTTTTAAAACTGTTTTACTGCAGTTCTTTATATCAGAGGTGAACGATCATTTTGGAAGTGTTTTTTTTATTGTAACAGAACACCTTTTGCTGGTTGTTTGAACGAAAGCTGAATTAACCTCCTCCAGCCCCCGTATTTGGTACATCTTTAAGTTATTATTACTACTACATCAGGGCTCACCCTGGATCAAAAATACCTGTAGCCAAAATATTAGCCAAATGGAATTTTTATTAGCCATATTGAAAATGCTTTAGCCAAATTTGTTTTACACAGTACTGTATAGAGTATTTATATGTGAATATGAAAATGTATCTTTTTCAGCTAATTGTGTACAAACTGGAATAAACAGGAATAACAAAACCTCAATGGGGGTAGGGGTAGTTAATATATTACTTCGAGTTTTATCAGCGGGGGTGGGGTTGGGATGGGGTTAAGCAATATCTTCAGAGTTTGAAGCCAGTACCCCATACACCCACCCTCACTTCTAAGGTCTATGACATTAAATTAACAAACATACAGAAATATGAGGGTGGGTGGATGTTTATGGATGGTGTTGTTTTTTCTTTTTTCCCAAATAAAAAGTTGAGATTTTTTTTTTAATATATATATATATACAGTCATCTCCACTTATTTGCACATCGGTTTATAGCATAATTCGGTTAATCGACTATTTTCACCCAACACGGAACCATTTGCCCTTATAACACTACAAAACATCCGGTTAATTACACAGTCTACAGGCTATATATCGGTTATTTGCACATATAAATAACAATTTTTTTTTTTGTGTGTGCTAAATTAATGTCACAAATGACTGAGAATGTCTATCAAACTTTGGCAAAAAAACTCAAATAAATCACCGATTAATGTTTTGTTTGAGCTCACTGTGTGGTAAGCCGACTGTAATCGCTGTTTACAGAGTCGACGTGTGACATGCAAATGAGATGGTGTGCACGTTACTACTGGTGAATCACAATACCCGACTACAAGATTTAAGAATGACATAATTAAGTTGAATAAACCTAAGACCTAATGTTTTGTTTGCAATATATTACTGTTAATCAGAGGCCATCTCAATAACAGGTAACTCTCCGACTATTATTTTTAGAAGTACCGCCTGTGCGCTTGTACGCATGCGCACTCAACTATTGAGGCCCTATTCGATTGACGTGTTCAGGGCAATCATTGTTCTGTATCAATTATTACGTTATGTTGAGAAGCCTTGTTAATAATTAAAAGATTACAGATCAATCGTCCTAGGCGGTTATGTTTTTAATAAATGTGACCGAGAAAGGGTTGTTGTTCACTTATTCATTAGATGCAGTGTACGCTATATCTGTTAAACGCAAAAGAAACGATTTATCACTTGCTTCCCGGAAAATGTAGCGGAAAAAAAAAGAATGGTGGGGGAGGTCGTCAAAAAAACAAACATAACAAAGACCGTTATTTATGGATCGTCCCTAAGTTTCTGCTATATTGTTAGACACCAATCAGTCGGACCGCACCATGAAGGTCAGTCAGTTGTGTTAGACCGGTCATGCATGCAATGCAGACTGCTGGAACTGATAACGACTCACTAGCCGAGCTTAACTTTAATTGCTTAACAATAGCAAAGTCATTATTTGGGGATCACAAATAATACCAAAGCTTGCCATATCTTTTGGGATGGAAAGAACACCATACCAGCAAATTCATACAAGTTCACGTAATTCTATTCGGTCAATCGGTAATTCCGGAAACTGACGTCATTTTGTAAACACGTGCACCGATGAAACGTGAACTTTTTGATGGTTCTGTTGTTTCAAGTTTATCTCATTAACTACATGGCTAATACTTTGTTTACACTAGTGGATGGTCAGTGTTTTTTTTTTAATGCACAAAGTTTGTGTTTTTAGAAAACGACACCAGTTTGTGTTTTTAGAAAACGTCGCCCAGTGACGGGCGTTGTTGGTTTTTTTAAAAATGATTTCTGGTCTGGCAGATTAAAACAAAAACGTCATACTAATTATATATATATATATATATATATATCGATAGATATATTTTTTTTACATTTATATATATCCAACTGCATGTGACATGTGTTAACTGTAATAGTTCCGGTATGAAGTACCGCATTATGCTAGACTATCTCCCATGCCACTTTGTAGTTGGATGGCTGTTACAAAGTGAAAGTCGGTACTCTATCGGTTAATCGACTAACCCGGTTAATTGCACAAAATCAAGCAGCACCGAGGGTATGCAAATAAGCGGGTTTGACTGTATATATATAGAACTCATTATTTCTTTAAATAGCAATCTTTATGTTAGTTTGAATAACTTTTTTTTTTTTTTTTTTTTTTTTTTTTAAAGTTACCCATCAATTCCCCAACCCAAATGATTTCATAATTTGTGCCAAGTTGTTGCTGTTGATTTCAGCGTCGTGTTAAATGCTTGTTGTGATTTCTGCTTACAAAATACCTCGGCTAAGAATGCCGACTTCACCACAGTATACTCCATTTATTTAAAAAAAAAAAAAAAAAAAAAATCCTTTAATAAAATTAATATTTACGGTCTTTTTAAAATCCAGCTAACTTATTAAATGTCACTTCACAGTCTTACAAATTTACATCTAAAATTATCTAACAAATATGATTATTGTAAACTAATTTTATTCAGTGTACATTTAACAGCAAGCATGTTCATTTCCGGCGATCGCGATCTGCATGCGTGCTCTCGACCATGGGTACGAAATTAACAAAGACAAAGGAATAAACAAAAACTGCAGTTAGGTATTCATTGATGCGAATAACTATTGTTTTTATACAAATTTACATCAAGATTTACTTTTGCGTAATCGTATTGTTTAATGTCCGCAACGATGTCTCTTGACACGCGGGTGTCAGCTGACTGAAGCGTGGCATTTATTCGCACCGAGAGCTGTCCTCAGTTCAGCCAACGAACATTCTTCCTAACGTTTGCGAACTATTTGATTGGTGTTCGTCGTGTCCATTTGGTTTAACGTGAAGTGCACAAACCAGTCTAACGAACGTTTTGTTTTCGCTCGGTCTGGCTGAACTCGGACCTTGAGATGGCCTACATGTCTTTTGGCCCTGAACTGGCATGTGTATTCAAATTGACAAGCATTGTCGGTCTGTTTTTATTACTTTGGTTCAAAGATTTTACAAAGTAAAAATAACAAGATACAGATCTTCCAGACATTGCTGTCATACATGTTGAATGCATGCCTTTAAAATTAATAACCGTGATTATTAAAATACGCAAACATTATAAGGCCTACGCTGTATTCTGCATGACACCGTTTCTCGTTACCGGTCGCGAGATCGCTATTACGCTAATTGAATATTTGGTAGTATTATTATGTTTGAGGTGTCGGATAGATTATGTAACCGTTTGTTCACACCAGAAGACAGAAAATGGCTTAGCCAAAATTTTAGCCACTTGCAAATTTTATTAGCCATTTTTTTTTTTAATTAGCCAATAGCTAATTTGGCTACCGACAGCGCGAGCCCTGCTACATATAAGTTAGGATGTTTCACATTTATTTTTCTGTGAGCATTGTTAATGTCCCACTAATCACTCGCTTGGAGCTTATGAGATATTTTCAAGCACAAAGAACTGTTATTGGCTATCTGTACTGGTAACTCGGTCCGATTTAACTTCAGTTTGATGTTACATTTCAACACGACTGTACTGAAAACTACCAAAATTATATTTTTAGTTCGTAAGTGCCCTTCTCGTCTCTCCAAAGAAGACTCAATTACTGTACCCCAACTAACCTCTGAAAGGAAGGAAGGAAATGTTTTATTTAATGAGGCACTCAACACATTTTATTTACGATTTTATAGTGTCCGACATATGGTTAAGGACGACACAGATATCGAGAGAAAAAACCCGCTGTCACCACTTCATGGGCTACTCTTTTCGATTAGAAGCAAGGGATCTTTTATATGCAACATCCCATTGACAGGATAGCACATACCTCAGCCTTTGATCCACCAGTCGTGGTGCACTGGCTGGAATGAGAAATAATAGCCCAATGGGCCCACTAACAGAGATCGATCCCAAACTGACCACACATCAAGCAATCACTTTACCACTGGGCTACGTCTCAGCCCCTGAACCTCTGGTTACATTAAACCCTGTTCAACAACAATTCCACCTTGACCGGAGGATATGTGATGATAATTATTAATGAGGTAAAATGTTTGCTAAAAACAAACTGACTAAATACTTGCCTTATTTGGACAAAAACAATACCATTGATAACATTCAAGGTATCCAAAACACTCGACAATGATGGTGTCTGGATCTGAAAACAAATGATTAATGTTACATACTTAATTACAAACAAATATTAATTAAAGCTGTAATGATGGGAGTATTTTAATATTTTTGCTTTTAGAATAAATGAAGATTCATTTTCTTCTCATGATGCTTAATTCTTTGATTCATGTTTCCTATAATCTCTAATCTTTGTCAAAACTGTTTAGTTATGTTAGGTACTAAATGAAGATTAATATGATACATTTATTTTTGTACAATTAGTCAATGACATTTTGTAGTTAAAAAAATATATATAATAAAAAAAAAAAATTCATATTAAAACGCAAAAAATACTACACAAATTCAGAAACTCATTAATAACATTGTAAGCTTTACATTGTGACCCTGTGAAAAAAAAACCCCGACAAGGGAGTCAAGGGAGACAAATTCACCTGAATGGGAGGGAAGGTAATGTTCTTGTCTCCCTTGTAAATCTCGTTCATTTTCTTTTGGAAGACGACTGCCTGCTGCGTGAGATGTTTCAAACACTCGGAACTCTCCTTCGTTCTGTCATGATCCTCCCCTAACTGAACACACAAACAATACACATTTAGTGTTAATTTTTTAACAAAATGAATGAATAAATGAATGAATGAACGAACGACACCTCAGCACAAAAATACACATCGGCTATTGGGTGTCACAAATGGCAAATACTAAAGTATATGAAATTATTATTTATATATAACCATGTAAAATCACAGTGTAAGGAGCTGTGGGGGAAAAGTATAATACAATACATAAATCAATGCAAGTATATTTCAAAACTTTGTTTAGAAGTCAAAGTGTTTAAAAAAACTTTACAAATAAATCTGGATGGAATTTAAAAGATTCCAAAACATTTCTGTTGCCAAATATATCATTTCTCGTCAGCGTGAGATTATCACACTCCACCAAAATGTGGTGCACAGTCGGTGTACACTGACAATGTTCACACTGAGGAGGGGGGTTCTTTTTAACTCACTAACAAATAAATTATTTGTTAAAGTCACTTAGTATGATATCTTTCTCAACACTTCACCAATAAACTACTGCTGACTTGCTGAGAGCAATGGAAAACAACAATTAACAACAAAAAGAGTTAAATAGGATTTGAGGAAATCGTGAACATTTCCCCATTACATACAGCTAATGATTGGTTTAATATTTTTTAATGTGTCAGGGGCATCTCATTATAGGTCATGTGAATGCCTCTTCCTTCTGACTTTCCTTCTTGCATATAGGTCAAGAGGTCAGCTCAGGTATGAAAAGAAAAATAATTATATAAAGCAATGGAAATCACCGTTTGTTTGTAGATTGCGTATGCCTCTTTTTCGCTCTGCAGTGCGGCTCGGAAGTCTCCTCGACAGGAATGGGTGCGAGCAACAAGATGGTAACTCATGGCAACTTTTAAACTCTTAGCACCAAAGTACCTGCAAGAAGAAATTTTACATTTTATTCCATATAAACATACAATGTACAAAAATACGTGAACATTGTATATCAATTTGTATTGGTATACATGAAAAATCTTTTCACTACCCACTTAAAATTTCTATTAGTTGCATGCTATAAAGAATGCAAGGTACATAATTCTGTACCCATGGCATGAATCACCAAGCTCCATAAAGAGTAGATGAGATTAACATGGAATATTTCTATCACCTCAGTTGATTAGGAAGTCCATAACAGCCCAATGGCTAGGTCCCTAGTCCGTGAGGTAAGCAAAAAATATGCAATTTTTGTTTTATAAAGATGTTTATATTAGGAGATGGTCTGTGTACCCATGGCATGAATCACCCACCTCCATAAAGAGTAGATGAGATTAACATGGAATGTTTTTATCACCTCAACTGATTATGAGATCCATAATAGCCAATTGGCTAGGTCCCTTGCCCGTAAGGTGTAAAATGGGTAGGATAAAATAAAAATATTGGCAATGGTGATGTAGCAGTTAAGTCATTGGACTTAAGGCTGGTAGGTACTGGGTTCACATCCCGGTGCTGACTGCAATTTATGTGAGTTTTAATAGCTCGGTGAACATTTTGGGTTTTTGACAAAAAATGATTTATTACCTCAGCAGATTATGAAAAATACAATAGCTTAAAGGCTAAGCCTTGTGCCCATGAGTTAATTATGCACCATAATGCAAACTCCATAAACTGCATTCAAAACATGGTTTCCATATTGAGATAACCTTTGTACCCATGGCATGAATCACCCACCTCCATAAAGAGTAGATAAGATTAACATGGAATGTTTCTGTCACCTCAACTGATTATGAGATCCATAATAGCCAAATGGCTAGGTCCCTTGCCCGTGAGGTATTGCTGGTAAGAATTACATTTAAAATGTTTTTCACCGACATCTAATGAAAGAAGAAACACCACCACCATTTTATCAACCCACTGTTCAAATGATGTGACTGTTCAAATGAGCAAACTTTACACTTTGATGTTGTGTAGTACATATGTGACTCTGTTTCCAGTTTTTAATATTCAAGGTTGTACCCGAATTGATTGTATGTGGAGGGTGAAACCGGAATTGGAGAATAAAGCAGTTACTATTTTATGTCTTATTGAGTTAACTGCAGTTTTGTTTCTTATGCAAAGTTGGTTGAAATGTTTTATTTTATTTAATTAAAGGTGCCATTCTCCCTATATGGTAATGGCAGTCACAATAACTTCAAATAGATGTTTTACTAAACAAGATACAAGTATTACAAGTTAGAAAGTAGACATGAGAACAGTGGCTGTAGTGTTGAAGTGGCGTGAAGACTGAAGAGAATTTTGTTGATCCCCAGATGTTAGTCATCACAATTATCACTGAATATTAGGACTGTCATATGACGTCAAGTATATACACTTAAAGTATATATTTTAATCATGTATAATACATATGGAATTTCATAGAAGCATAAAAACATCACCTAAAATTCTGTACCCATGGCATGAATCACCCACCTCTATAAAGAGTAAATGAGATTAACATGGAATGTTTCTGTCACCTCAACTGATTATGAGATCCATAATAGCCAAATGGCTAGGTCCCTTGCCCGCGAGGTGTATAACATATCTAAATAAACAGTAACCCTGACCAAACTGAAGAAACTCAGAGGAAAAAAAGAAAAGATGATTACATGACGGAAACTGGATACCCAGAACACAATAAGAGATTTTAATTGATAACTGGTTAATGAGGAATTTGGACCAGTCCACTAAAATGGGAAAATACACTTAGGAATAGAGACCATTGGTGTATTGGTTACGCCACCGGAATTAAGGCTGTTAAGTAATGGGTTCGCATCCTGGTACCATCTCCCACCCAGTTAGTTTGTTTTGTTTTAACGACACCACTAGAGCACATTGATTTATTAATCATTGGCTATTAGAATCTATGTCAAACATATGGTCATTTTGACACAGTCATAGAGAGGAAACCAGCTACAATTTTCAATTAGTAGCATGGGATCTTTTATATGCACCATCCCATCATCTCCCACCCAGAGCAAGCTAATTGACTCAATGGGTAGGTGTTAGGCCACTAAACTGATAGCTTAGATAGCTGAGGTATGTGCCCAGGTCAACGTGCAGAAAACTAATTGGATATAAGCACAAAAATAAGTATAAATGAAGAAAGTTATGTACAGAAAGCATTTCGACACGTAAACTTGTTTTGCACTGCAGACAGAGAAGTGATTTCTCACCTGACATTCAGCTGTAGAGTGTGCTCCAGGAATTTCAGGGACAACTCGTACTCCTCCACAGCATGCAGGATCAGACCAATGTTACTCTGAAATTGCAATACTTTAACAGTTACATCTTTGAAATACATGTTCTCAGATGGCCACTACATCAAATGTTTTCCCCTCCCTAATGTGGGAAGCTATAGACCTCTATGTGAAAACAATTTAGGAGAGTAATTAACCACTTTCCTAACTTAGAATGTGGGAAGCTACAGACCTCGATGTGAAAACAATTTAGGAGAGTAATTAACTACAGTCGACCTTCGATAACTCAAACTTCGATCTTTCAAAAACGTCGATCTCTTGAAGTGAAACAGCGGTCCCGACCGAACTGCTATACAAACTAGTAATAACAGACTTCGAACACTCAAACTTCGAACATTCGAAAAACTCTATCTCTCAAAGTAATTTTTTGGTCCCACCATAAAAAATTAAGGGATATTGCACTTCCAAAACTCGAAGTTTGTGGAGTGACTGAGCCTTTTAACTGTACCGGTAATACTTTAAAGAAAAATGAATTGTCACCCAAGCCAAGCGTGAGTTCCCCGACTGGTCTCGGCTATCGATGATACACTCGGTAATTACAGAATAATAGATTGCCGACTATGCGGAACGAAATGATCCTACATGCCTGCATTTGGTTGTCAGTGTTTGTACACGGCAGCGGGCCTCATTACACAAAGTACGGATAGTCTTGTAATCTTCAAAGAACTGTTGTAATAACAATTAACGCTGTTTTTTTTTTTTCTTAAACGAGTGAATCATGTCAAATTTGTTATTTGCTATTTAAGTGTGAATTCAAAATGATTCATTACTAGTCATTTAGTTATGTTAGAAACTGATACATCAGAGATCAAACAATCTGGGGAAGGACCCGGCAACGGGGGGATAGCCAGATCGGTTAATAGTCACGCTTTCTTGTCATCCAAGCAATCTGGCGAAGGGCCCAGAAATGGGGGGATAGCCACCATACTTAGTGCTAATCGACATTCAGTATTTTAATTTATTAATAAATACAATAAAAGTACATAGAGATGTAGGTCAAATTGATTGGATTTATCTCGTTTCTGTTAATATTTACTTAGTTTTATCATATACACAGAAGAATGTGCTAACATCTGTGTTGGGGACAGGGATGGAGCAGCAAACGTGTCTTCCGATATCAACGAAATGATAATACTACAATGCAGTTTCACTTTGGGGTCTGCTGTACGAATTTCGAAAACTTGAACTCCCTGAAACTCGAACTATTTCGTCGTCCCCTTCAACTTCGAGTTAACGAAGTTCCACTGTACTTTCCTAACTTAGATTGTTGGAAGCTATAGACCTCGATGTGAAACAATTTAGGAGAGTAATTAACCACTTTCCTAACTTAGATTGTGGGGAGCTATACTGATCATTACTAATCAAACCTTTTTTATTATTATTCTCATGCTAAGGTGAGCTAAAACTTACTCTCCTACTCTCCTTGGACCAGTCTCGGGAGAGTGATGACAGGGCCGTAGCTAGTGGGGGTGGGTGGAGCAAGGGGGGGGGGGGGGGAACATTATAGAAACTTAAAGAAAATTCTCTTAACCATTGAAGGAGTTTTAGACTATTATCTACTCAGTTTCCCCCCCCCCCCCCCCCCCCCCCCCCCCCCCCCCCCCAACAAAACATCCTAGCTACGGCCCTGGATGAGGAGTCAGAATGATAGCTGCCATTGAACAGCAATGTCTAAGCTAATCTAACATATATATATTAACTGAATATTCTTCCATCTTGCAATGATGAACCCCTTCATTTATGACATCAAATCCAATGCTTGGATGAAGATTTATTGTACGTTAAGAGTGAAAGAGTGACATTAACCAATGTCGGAGACAATAAAAAGGCAGTATTGAGTGCAAAATGGAGAATCACAGAGTGTAAGTGACACTGTACTCCTCATAATCTTTACAACAGAACTAATGTGATATTTAATCTGAATATCAGAACATGAAAAATTGCACATAAACATCAACATCAACCTGGACAGACTAACAATACAGTTTTTAACTATTCCTTCCAAGTCTGTGTATCTAGCTACTTACGTCGATGAGAGCAACATCAGGGTGGTTTTCTCCGTGACACAGGATGGCGAGGTATCTAGCTCGGTACATCAGCCTCAGAGAACTGGACACTTGGTTGTTGGCAAAACAGTACAGTGCTAGGTGAGTCTGAAAGTAAATTAATACTGTATATTTTAAAATCTGTCAAATTCACTAAATACATATAAAACTAGTTAAAATCTGAAAAAAAAGAAAAGAAAAAGAATCCCTTTACGGACACCTCGGCATACCGTTTTAATTGTTAACTAGTTAGCTGTACAAGAAATGATAATCGCAACATTAAATGTAAAAGGAAATCTGTTGCCACCATCAAATACTCCTTTTAATTAGCAGCAAGGGTAATTTATCATGTAGTTTATGCATTTTTCAACAGTTGAAAAAGAAAAAAAGACTAACCATGACATACAGAGTCAATGTCTTGTTAAGTGGATAACAAACAAGTAGTCATAATTCCAATACTAAATCTAATAAATTAAGAAAAAACGCCACTTGCCACCCTCTCCAGGCTACATCTTTCATTTAGCTTCTTTTATATTCACTTTCAAATACAGAAAAATAAAAACTGTTTAATCAGTGGCTAGTTAGTTATCGGTGTAAATCTAATAAATTAGCGGGAAAAAATCCACTGCCTGCCACTTGCCTACTTCAATTAGTATAAGTTTTTTTTTAATATGTAGCTTATTCATTTTAAAATAGTCTAAAGAGAAATAAAGCCACTCACATATTCTGTGATTGTGTTGGGATGATCAATGCCAAGAACACGTTCGCTCATCAGCACGGCTCGTTGTTGGTATGATAGTGCCTCGCCGTAGTCACCCATGATGTAGTTGAGTCGTGCGAGAAGCCGTAGGCAGGCCGAGATTTCCGGGTGCATTGCCCCGTAAACGTTGTTGAGGAGGTTGAGTGCCTCACTGATCAGCTCATAGCCTTCCCGCAACAGTCCCTGCTGGATCTTTGACTGGCCACTCGTGAAGAAATGGTACGCATCAGTAGCCTGTGGGCAGAGATGTAACAAAATATTTTTTTATTAACTCACAAGTTGTATGTGAACGATTTATGAGAAGATCTGAGGAATGTCAACATTAAGACTACGGCATGCATTTTAATCACTTCACAACAGAAACAGACATGGTTGTAAACATTTGTTGATTGATTTCAGCAGTAAATTGAACAAGGTAAACCATTATTTAATCAAATAGATTGTACATTACAATGCATGAGTGCAAAAACCATATCCCAGCAATAAGCCAGTTCACGATCACTCAAGGATACAAATAATTACAAAATATAAAAAAATCCCGTAAATGGAGTTTTTTGGCTAACAATATTAGAAGGAACAAAATTCACCCTATATAACACAATTGAGAAAATTTGTTAGTTTTAATCCAAACAACAAAAGTTTGTAATCAGTGTACTATTTTTGGTACCTACCTTAGGATGCAAATGCTTGACAATGGGGTAGACATTCACTATGTCCTCCTCGTAGAAGATCTGCTTGTTACGGATATCGAGATGGTATTCACGCAACAGAACCTGAATTCCCACTGAGCGACAGAACGCTCGCATCAGTGACACGCGCTGCAGTCCATACTTCTCTATGGCATTGTCCACAGAATCACTGCAAGAAACGGGTGAATTTGTAATATTTCAGTGAAAACATACACCAATTCTGTAGGTAAAACTATTCACGACACATGAATTTACAATTTTCCACATTTACAGTGTTTTTAAATATTTTTTCTTTTCATTAACACAGCTCTAAAACTTTGGATGGGATCTAAACATCTTTAGGTTCAAATTTCAAAAGGAGAGAAAAAACGAACCTTCATGGAAATGCAGCACAGTTGAATCCCATTGGCTCGAACCACATCAGTGCTCAAGAAAGTGTTCGACCCAACCATTTGGTCAACAATGTGTAAGTGTAACTCGGGACATAGTTTTTGGTTTGAGCGTTGCAGTGTATTCAACCCTTCAGAAATCGCCCCAACAAGATTCTACTGTATATTTTTCAGCAGCAGCTGTCATGTATCATGTGTGTGTGTGTGTGCTGGTGTGTCACTAAATATTCATTCTATCTGTGTGTGTGTGTGTGTGTGTGTGCGTGCGTGCGTGTATATATGTATATATATATATATGTATATATATATATATATATATATATATATATATAAATATAAATAAGTGACGCACCACTCCAGTGTGTAGCTGTAGTACTCATCCACTTCATCAACAATCTTCTTCCACAAGGTTTTCGGCGTCTCTGACAGCCACTCGCTGTTTTCTGAAAACACACACAATACGGATTATGGTAATAACTAAAAAAGAGTTTTTACTCCATTTGTTACGTCCCATCACATATCAATTCGAGACTATGCTTTGTTTCAATCAACTGTAACTTCATCCATTATACTATTGGTTTATATCAATCATTTGGGCTGATTTAATACTTTGTTAATCCATATAATCTTACACAGTATGTCACACATGCTTTATTTATATGATTATTTCTATTTTCCCCTATTCTGAACTAACAAGTTTTATTAAAATACTCTTTAATTATCGAAACATGAATCATCTTGGTATGCAAATAGTTTTTTCTTATTTCTGTGTCAGTTAATCAGCACCAATGATGCATCAACAATCTGGCACAATAATGGGAGTAGTTCATTTTAAGTGTGGGGGGTGGTGGGAAAGGACCCTTGGACCTCTTCCAAAATGGTGCCTGGTCTTTAACTGATAGTAAATCGTTTCATTTTACTGACAGGAAAGTCATTTATGTAATTAAAGGAAAGCTGAAAGTTGGTATAATGAAAACAGCTAAATGGTTATTTTTTCATTCCATTCATACTGGTACCACAAACACAAGTGTAGAAACTTATGTAGCTTGAGAATTTTTTTTATTATAATACATTTTTAAAATGGAATGAATAGGGAGATAATTGCTTTAATACTGAGCAGTAAGTCCCAACCCATGCCAACTAACTAACAAATATGTAGCAAACTTACCAACACTGAACACAACACTGTGTTTGTTCCTTTTCTTGCTTTTGCGTTTAGCTGTTCTGCTTGGAATCTACACAAGAAAAAAGAAGAAGAGGAAATTAGCTGATTGATTGAAACATATTTTATTGCTTTTTAAAGAACAAATGGATTAGGCACAAGTTATACAACTTACTAGGACTTCTCCAAGAAATTAGCTATACCCAATGCGCAAATTATAAATTAGTTAAAATCTGTTCCCAAATTTCTGCATCAAATTAACAAATGAAAACTGTTTATATTAAAAGTTTGTTTTGTACCCATGGCATGAATCACTCACCTCCATAAAGAGTAGATGAGATTAACATGGAATGTTTTTATCACCTCAGTTGGTTAGGAAGTCCATAACAGCCCAATGGCTAGGTCCCTAGTCCGTGAGGTAAATTAAAAATATGAACCATTTTATAATGCTATTTATGGTCTGTACCCATGGCATGAATCACCCACCTCCATAAAGATTAGATGAGATTAACACGGAATATTTCTGTCACCTCAATTGATTAGGAAGTCCATAACAGCCCAATGGCTAGGTCCCTAGTCCGTGAGGTAAATTAAAAATATGAACCATTTTATAATGCTATTTATGGTCTGTACCCATGGCATGAATCACCCACCTCCATAGAGATTAGATGAGATTAACATGGAATGTTTTTATCACCTGAACTGATTATGAGATCCATAATAGCTTATTGGCTAGGTCCCTTGCCCATGAGGTATTACATGTGTCTATGCAAATTTAAAATCACATTGAAATTAACTGCTAAACAAAATATTCCTTTAATGGGGTAATATTATCTCAAAACACAAACAATAACTTTTGTAGTTGTACTGACCAACTGTTATTAATATCAGAAATAAAACATAACTGATAGTCATTTCATTTTAACTTTTCGAATTTTTGAGGTTAAGAATCAAGCATACTTTCCCATGCACACACTTCAGCCATGTGGGCTGTCTGTCTGAACAGACATTAGTGATTAGGTGTTAGTAGTTAGCGAGTGGTAAGTTGATATAGTACCCTTACACCTCCCTATGAGCTGTTAACACTTGTAGTGGAAGCCAGTACCAGTACACAAACCCAGTTTCTCAGATCTGAAAGATCTAGTTCAGTCCGTAGATTGTTCGCCTGAAGTGCTTGGGGTTATAGGATCAATGATCCTCAAAACACCCATTGGGTTTTTCCCATCACAACAAATGCTCCAAGACTGGTGCATCAAAGGTCGTGGTATATTTTAAAGTGCAGATAAAAAGATACCTGGTTGCTTATGGAATAAATGTTTGCATCCTACAACCAATGATTAATTAATTAATGTGTTCTAGTAGTGTCATTAAACACAACACAGTTTTAGGTATGAAGTCTTAATCACTATACTACTAAGGATAGATAGTCGTCATTTTAGTCCTTTTATGTCAAGTACAAATAAGCCAAAACCAACTGTTAATCATTAACTTTTGGTCAGGATAAACAAAACAAAGAAATGGTTTATTTAACGAAGCACTCAAAACATTTTATTTACGGTTATATGGATCACTGGTCGGTGCAAGTAGTTTACACCTACATAAACAAAAATGCTTTGTGCCCAATACAGTGTGCTTAAACTTTAATGGAATATGAATATGTAAATCAATTAAAATAGATGTTTTCTGAAAATGTAATCAATGGTCCTAAACACATTTTAAAGTTTATCTATGACAATAAATCGGAACACAATAGACTGCATGTCTAAAAAACATAAATTGAGAAACTAGAAACAAGATAACACAGCTGAATATATTCCACCTAAATCATTAACAAAATTGTACATTTGGTTAATAATTTAGGTGGAATATACACAGCTGTGTTATCTAATTTCTATTTTCTCAATTCCATATTTTGATAGTACGATTTAATTAGAAACATGTAGCAGACAGATATAGAATTTGAGCTACATTTCCTACCTATTTTAAGCCAAATCTTAAAATGTGCCATTATGTTATTGTACCCATGGCATGAATCACCCACCTCCATAAAGAGTAGATGAGATTAACATGGAATATTTCTGTCACCTCAACTGATTATGAGATCCATAATGGCCAAATAGCTAGGTCCCTTGCCCGTGAGGTACTAAAATAATGCTAAGAAAATGAAATACCCTCCATAATAACCCTGTGCACTGCGGTACAAATTACCTCATTTATCACATGACCATGTATCCAAAATGACTAACGTTTTTTTTTAACTTTAGGTGAGACTATGAATAAGAACAAGTGCAGCTTTGCAAAACATTAAAGGAAACATGTCACGTGACCTATATTTGGCACCAACCAATTAATTATAAATTGAATCACCTAAAAAAAAATTACTTAAAATATCTCCATAAAAAAACCCCCAGATACGAACTCTTAGCGGAAATTGCCGATCTTTAATGAGCAGGGCAATCACGAGGTCCGTGACGTCAAAGATGCGTCACTTGATCTGAAGCCTTACATTTAAAAGCATTAGTCCGTACCACTCAAAGAATCTAAGACTTGCACAGCTTACCAAAACCATGAGTGTTCGTTCGCAAAACGTTTTGCCGTATCAATTTGAGCCGTTAGTAAATGAAGACACACATTTACTTACAACAGTGATACTGAAGAAAAAACGGATAGTGAGTCGGAGGGTGGAGAAACCGATGATGCCAGACCAGACCGGTCGACCAATTTACAGCCCGGAGCCCGAAAGTAACCCGGAGACAAAACCAAAACTCGGATGCTAATGCCGAGGTGTATATACTGTTCATATTTAGCATAAAGATACACCTCGATATGATGTATTTAAATATGTACAAAATATAAATGTAGGACAATTTTATTTTTTAAAAGAAAATATAGCATTTTTCATGTTCGGGCTGTACATAATGAAATCTGTATGCACAGTGTAAACAAACGCTTTAATTTACAAGGCGCTGCACTTTCATTAACCTGACTTGTAAAACAACATAAATGACTTGAGAGTATAATCAACTTTTAAACTAAATATATTTCAATTGCATCAATAGAACGAAATGGGGTTATAGTATTTTTCTCTCTTTAAAAAAAAGCAGCATATTATTAGGCCTATTGGTAGGGTGTGTGAAGTAAAAACAACCACTCACGATACCCATGTGATAATTTTCTTTTCTTTGGTACTACGTAATTGGTCAGTTTTTTAATTTTAGATGGGAAAGTCTACTTAATCAAAGGTTTTACAGCATTATTTACAGTAATGAAGCAGGGCGGCTGATAATGTCCATTAACATTGTACTATAGTCGCGACAGGTTACGCCACAATACCCTGTGATCTTAAAAAACTGGCAAGTATTTTGTACGTATGTCTAGACAGTGGTAATCACTTACCTGGTCGATACCCTGCAACATACACCTGCCAATCAGGAATCACATGTGCAGGCCACGGAAAGAAAGGACCAATTAACTAAAACAACATTCCGATTTTCAAGTCAGCCCATGGATGAAACATAATAGTTATTTCGACACCGACAGTAGTGGTTTATTTTGTATTGAACTTGTGTTACTTTGGGGAGATTAAAATCATTATTTAAAATTATTATTATTTTTTTTTTAAACATATTTAAATACATCGTACTGAGATGTATCCTCATGCCAAATCCTATGTTTGTATATGCCATATTTAATTAATTATTTAACAGATTTTGTTATGTAGGCCTAAACATGAAAAATCTCTTCTTTAAAAAAAAAAAAAAAAAAAAAAAAAATTGTTTTAACATATATAAATACATCATGCTGAGGTGTATCTTTGTGCCAAATATGTACAATGTACACCTCGGCATTCGCAACCGAGTACTGTTTTTGTCTCTGGGTAACGTTTGGGCTCCGGGCTGTAAATACTAAAATAGGCTGACACCAATGTACTATGCGGTGTTGGTGTCCAATCTTTTGTTTTGCGATAAAATACACGCGTCTTTCTTCGGATACAATCCTTTGGAAAACCGTAAAAAGACAATCCCGATCGTTTAAACTGTTTATTTTTACACCCAAAGGGCGCGCAATACGGCACTGCTGGACTGAAAAGATCGCAAGGCCCTTACTCCATATATAAACAGTTAACAACAATGGAAGAGTACAGCGGCTCTGACGTCACTTCCCTTTTTTTCCCGAATGCTCACGAATAAATATGCATAAATCGTACTTTGATACTGATTGGCATAATTTCTTTATTTTAAGTTAACTACGAGTATTTTATTGTTATAAACTTATTTGTATATTATTTTGATATCATTTTGCTTTTAAAATGAGCTATAATATGGTCTCGTGACATGTTTCCTTTAAGCAGATCCACAAAACGTTATGTAGATCTAAACACCTCTTCCAAACTTTCCAGGTCTTTCAGCAACGCTTAATGGAAACTAAATTTTTTTTAATATATACTATAAAACATTAGGGAAAAAATGTGTGCATATATATTTCACATCAATTGCATCCAGCTTCAAGATGCAAAATTTATAAGCATGCATTATTTTTTTTATGTTGAGTATATTTAAAATACCAACATGCACCCAGAATATATTCACGAAAAACCTATGTCATAATATTAATCCATTTTAGAGTACCTAATTGCAAAATAATGGCATACAGCAGGATAAAAAACTGTTCAATGTCTTCCTAATAGTAAATAATAAAAACCTATTTACAGTATTATACATTATTATATTAGACAGTTTGAAATACTGCACGTCGTACCTCCTCTGTTGTGACTTGAGCATGTGGTGTGGGATACGAGCCGAGGTAACAGTTGAGGAAGTGGGTGATGGCGGACGACAGGTTCACGAGATCCACTCCCTGCATGTATGTCTTGAAGATTCGCTTCGCAGCTCGACAGATCAACTCACCAACAGCAATACTCTGAGAAACAATCAACAAGGTCACAATGTGAGCTTCCAAACATTAAAAACAATTGTTTGCACATTTTAACAATTAAAAGTATAAGTTACTTTAATCCCAATTCCACACAATCTCATCGTAGTTTGCCATAACTTCAATCTAGGTGTCCAATGGAATTGTTTAGTGTATATATATATTTTGTTCTTATTATTTAAAAAATATTTTTTATGCATATTATAAAATTTTAAAAACTTGTTCAGACAAATTAAAAAGCCTGTCAGTTTCTTCAGTTACCAATTTTGAACATAATACAACCATATTTCGAGAGAGAGAGAGAGAGAGAAAACAGGTCAACTATTTAACAATATAAATGTAAATTCTATCCACAAAAAAAAAGGACTCACATATACATATGACACTGTTGAATATTTGGAGAATATATCCGCCACTTTGCCAAGGTAGCGCATGTTAATTCCACGGTTGTGCATAGCTTCACTCAGTGTCAGTCCATCAATCGGCGATGATGTGTGGTCTAAACAATCATTCACCTGCCGAAAAGAGGGACAAAAATAAATGATAATATTCAGATACTTTTTTGACACCACCACCAGGCATTCAGATGTTTAAAAAAAAAAAAAAAAAATCTAAACGATAGGTTTTTAAAAAAATTAATATTACTTAATTATTGATGATAAGACTGCTTATTCTTATACTGTTATTCAAATAGATTTCTGAAAGATTTTCTGCTCAACAGCCCAGAATGGATTCTAAAACATTATTTATAAAAGGAAGGAAGGAAATGTTTTATTTAATGAGGCATTCAACACATTTTATTTACGGTTATATGGTGTTGGACATATGGTTAAGGACCACACAGATATTGAAGGAGGAAACCCACTGTCTCCATTTTATGGACTACTCTTTTCGATTAGCAGCAAAGGATCTTTTATATGCACCATCACACATACCAAGGCCTTTGATACACCAGTCGTGGTGCACTGACTGGAGTGAGAAATAGCCCAATGGGGCCCACCAACGGGGATCGATTCTAGACTGACCGCGCATCAAGCGAAATTTTACCACCAAGCGTTATTTATAAAAATTAATCTTTACTTTTCAAATCAATAGCAGAGAATGGAATATCTCTAAACATTAATTATTTTCAAATTTTTAACACATCAAAACAGTTTACTTATATAAATGTACATAATGAAGCACAATATAAAACCATCAAATCCTATGAACTTACCAGTGTGGGAATCTGATGCAGTAACAGAAATTCAGCAGCGTCTTTCACAAGCTGTTTTTCCATCTTGAATATTTTACTCTATCGACAGAAATAACATGAAATTGTAATATTTAAAACAGCAAACACACAACAGTCACTTAAAATAAACATTTAGCAGGTAGCACTATACCAACACAGAACTTCCCTGGGTTAAAGTTCAAAGTTCACCCAACCCAATTAGTATCTTGTTTACTTTTAGGGTGGGGTAGTAGTATTTATATTCAAGGTGTGTATGTTGACTGAAACATTACATGTAGTAGTTTTAGCCATACATGTTGCTATTGTCGTCTATTGGATTTTATGTGTTAAACACCTATGAATTTTGTTTTTTGAATACACAGAGCACTTCAGATATTGTTGGCCATTAACTTTCATATTTTCATAAACATGTTTAACTCTACTAACCTCTGGGTCTGCATGCTGTACGTGTGGCTGAAAGACATCGGGGTTAAAGGTCATAGTGAATTCTGGAAGACAAGAAATTTAAAACATTAGAGAGGTTTAGACAGAAGTTACACGTAGCAGCCAGTTCTTTGTCAATACGGAAATGTTTCACATTCAAACTGATATCAGGGCTGTACACTGATCAAAATCCTAGGGGTGGGGGTGGGGGGGGGGGGGGGGGGGGGGGGGGGGGGGGGGTGGGGGGGGGGGCATTACTTTTTATAAACAAATAAAACACTATACAAATTAAATCCTGAGATGTATATGCTATTTTCTGGAGTAAAAAAAAGAAAAGAAAAAAAAGAAGAAAACAAAACAAAAACTGCCACCCGCCCACCCCCCCACCCCGAGGGTATGGCCCTGGATATGTATGTTAACATATGTATGCTAACCTGTGGGCACACTTATTGGATTTTGTAATAATATAAATTTACTAGTAAATCGAATTATTTAGATGTAATTTTTGTTTATGAGCATGTAATTCAAGGTATAATCTTTTCACTGCACAAGAAAAACAAATAAATATTTTTGATCATTATGCCCCTTTAAATTATATATTTTTGTTCTCATATTTGAAGGGAAATATGGCCGACTCTGAACACAGGTACAATGTTCTTGTGTTATTTTATACACTTTTCTGTCTGGACATCTTACCTGTCTCACTAAGGGATCCCACAGCTTTAGCAGCTTTCTTGACAATGTCCCTTGTGCTCTCTTCAACTAAAATAAATAAAATATATAATAAAGTCGAAGTTCAGAACAAAACATTCAGTTAGGATCAACATTTGAAACATATTTCCACAAATCTCTATTCTGTATTATTTTCGGCAATACTTACAACTAGAAAGATATTTCAATGGAAGGGTAGAAATTAACATTTGTTTTGTTTAATCAGACCACACAAAGCACCTTGATTTATTAATCATCAGCTATTGGATGTCAAAGAAGAATGTAATTACTCGTTTATTTATCCTAATGAATGTTAAAAACAATTCCTAGTATGTGGAATAATACTTATTTAATACTATCACTTTCAACAAGGCCTTTACAATTACCCAATACTGATGCTTTGAAACGGTTAAAGAAACATTACTTACAAGTCTGATTGTCAGTTCCCGTAAGAGTTTCGACAATTTTCTTTGCTTCTTCCGTGGCAAGGGCATTAGCATCAGAGTTATCCTTCTTATTACAATCATGCTGACCATTGATAAGTTCTTCAGTTGACTGTAATCAAAGGAATATCATGGTTTTAAGCTACATTAATTTCAGGTAATATTAATGTTATTAATCTATATATGCTATATAATAAGGAAACTGTTTTGGCAACACACCACCATTTGTCGTGTCATTATTTGTAGTAGCAGCTTAATATAGTCGGGTTTAGGAAATAGTTCCTCATAAAAAATAAAAATAATAACCATACAAAATTCTGATATGCTTTTTGAAATCTTTCTTTGATGATTGACTACCAGTAGAGTGACCTATGTAGTATTTAAATAACTCAATGGTTTGAATTTACTTGTATGTAGTACTAACTGATAACAACTATGCAAGTGGTATAGTGTAGAACAGCAACACAAGGTGGTGCTCAGGCATGAGAGCTGTTACATGAAATTTTTTACACGGTACTTGTCAGTTGAGAGCACACCTTAAAATTAGTTATCACATGACCCTCTCGACAGTTGTATTTTACATAGAATATATTCTTACAAAAATTGTATTTGAACTGCATAGAGTAATTAATGGTGGTGTGTCACCTTTTCTTTTTGCACTACAACACACCTTGATTTCCAAGGTCTTCTTTTCGAGAAGAGTTTCAGGCTCCTTACTGTCCACTTCAATCACCTTGTTCTGTTTTGCCTGCTGTAGTTGCTGAAACTGGAAGGCTGCATGTCGGACAAATGCAACATATCGATTCCTGAAATTAGAAGTGTTACTAAATTAATATATTGTCATAATTCTAGGTGTCCAGCCAGTGCTCCGCGACTGGTATATCAAAGGCTGTGGTATGTACTACCCTGTCTGTGGGATGGTGCATATAAAAGATCCCTTGCTGCTAATCGAAGAGAGTAGCCCATGAAGTGGCGCAGCGCGTTACCTTTCTCAATACCTGTGTGGTTCTTAACCATATGTCTGACGCCATATAACCGTAAATAACATGTGTTGAATGCGTTGATAAAGGAAACATTTCTTTCTTTCTTTAATTCTAAGTGAGATGTAAATTGTTTTTTCAAATAAAGTATTCACTGGCAAAGATTTAAACATGCATCATAACTAATATGAAATAAACAGCTGATGAACAAAACCTTAGTGACCAATAATCTAAAAATAAAATTATTAAAGCTACTCAACACCTCAAAAGTACATCAAGTTTAAACAGTAATGCACCTTAGATCAAAGTAAAAACAACTGCTGCATTGTCGCATTCATTAAATGATGGAATAAGAGCACTACTAAAATAAAATGCTATATACGTCAAATAAAAATAGTGTCAAAAATACTCTGCTATAAAATGATCTATCAAGTATATTACTGCACTTACTCAACGAATGCTTCAATGAGTTCCTGTCTTAGACAGGCCAGCTTGTGTTTGTGAGATTTGGGAAAGCCTTGGTCTCGGACCTCCTTGCTCAGCTCATCATCGTCAACTGAAAAGACATCACAGAAGGTAAGTGTCTATACTGGAAACGTGTGCCACTAGGAGTGAAAGAAAGAAATGTTTTATTTAACGACACACTCAACACATTTTATTTACGGTTATATGTCGTCAGATATATGGTTAAGGACAACACAGAGTTTTAGCCAGAAATTAACCATGCAGAATTTTGTTTTAAAGCTTATGTTTTGATATAATTTGTTATGATCAGGAAAGCACTAGAAGTAGCACTGAATTAGAGCGTAAAAATTAAATTTCAAAGAAAATACTGGATGGGATATCAAGTTAAAACTAAAAGCAAAAATGGTTTTTGAAAAAAAACCTCGCCCACTCTATACAAAAATTTACAAAAGATAATTTTCCAGCACTTCAAATCCAATCTACTTTGTTCTTGTTGCTGAAAAATCACACCAATTAACAACATTCCTAACAAGTGTAACCACATTTCACCACACACCTACCTGGAAGGTAGTTGACATCTGGAGGGAATGTCCTGAGAAGGTCAAGGACATAGTGTCGCTGATCATTGCCAATTATTCCCTGAAACATAAAATTATGTACATATAAAAGAAAATTATTAATAGATTTGAAAATAAAAGCCCATTATGGATCTTTACCACTGGGCTACGTCCCGCCCCTGATCACTTCGAATACCCTGAAAGTATCCAATTAGCACTATGTCTGACTGCACAATAATTTCAATTAATTTCATTTCAATTTATTTTCGTGTTTATATTCACTTAAGGTTCAAGCATGCTGTCATGGGCACACACCTCAGCTATCTGTCTGGGACAGTGGGTTAGTTGTTAGTGAGAGAGAAAAGGGAGTAGTGGTCTTACACCTACCCATTGAGTCGTTAAAACTTGCTCTGGGTGAGCATCGGTACTGGGCAACAAACCCTGTACCTACCAAGCTTATGTCCAATGGCTTAACACGCCACCATGTGCCTACCGAGGCAGCATTTACATTGCATGCACTCATACATATAACAGACATGCATGTCTTACAGATAAACAAATTAAACATGTGATAACATGGAAATTGTGCTGACTGCTGCTCAGTGGAAAAAGACACATACTAAAAACATTGATCTTTTTTAATTGATTGAAACATATTTCAATGCTTTTTGAAGAACAAGTAATACAATCGATTTTAATTCTGTGTGGTTCCAGTGGAATCATGGGCTAAGGAGATTTATCTATAAATTCTATTAACAATAATAATTAGTAAATTACTTACCTTGCATTCAATTGATGAAAATAATTCAATTTCTTCACCTTTATTGTTTAGCACCCTAAAACAGACATTAATTAATTAGCCATTTATTGAAGCTGACCGTTTGATTGTGACATTGCAAGAAAGACCTAGACAATAACCAAATTTGTTTGTCAAAAAACTTTTCTTACACATCTGCAATTAAATATTTAACACAAAATGCATCTATATATGTTACTTTTATCGGTGTTTGTACTAATTAAAAAACCCCACATTCTGATGACATCAATGCTTTATCATTATGGAGAATTTGTGAATTTTCCTAAATACAATTATCAGAGACACGGCAATGAGTAATTAATCAACCTGCTCTAGAGATGTTGTTAAACAATATTTTATTTAATGACCCACTCAACACATTTTATTTATGGTTATATGGCGTTGAACAGATGGTTAAGGACCCCACCCCCCCATTTATTAATGAATTCAAATAGATAACTTACTTATGAGGTCGAATCTTCAACTGCTGTGCAGTTTTTTGCAACTAGAAAAAAAAACATGCTAAATTTTAAAATCAGATAAAATATAATATTTCAAGAACATTTTCCATATGCAGTCTTCACCAAGTAAGACTAGTGATCATTCACACTCCCGTCTACATTTGCCTGGAAAGTTTTATGAAAGTGGCAAATTGATCACCTTGCAATAAGATATTCAATAGACTATTTCAAAATTTATGTGACTGCTTGCCGACCATCATTTCACGAAAGTGATCTTCAGCTCGCCTTGATCTTGATCATGGTGAAGACCGATATGAGTTAGCCATTACCTTCACAAATCCACCATTTAATAGTAAAACCAGCATTTAACAGACTTTAGAGACTCAAGGTCCCCAGCCCCAATTTTTTAGGGACAAATATTGAGAACCATGATTCGTCAGTAAGATATCATGCAAGTCACAGGTAACAATATTGTATTTGTATAAAAGCCATGGAGAAGGTTACTAGGTTATTCAATATATTATATACATGTTTTTGACATTTTTATACCATTGTATTTGACAAAACGTACCAATTCCTTGTATTTCTCATGAGTAACAACTGTTTTGCCGAAGTCCACAGAACCATACACAACAGACTGCTCCTGTTCTCGCTCAAGAATTCCTGAATAACAGGAACAAATATTAAAGAAAAAGAAACAGTTAACACATGCTAAAAATATTGAAGATAAAATTTCTATGTATAAGTACTTCATGAATTAAATTTTTAAAACAATTTAAAAAAAAGGCAGAAATGAAGTCCAACTATATTCTTTATTTCTGGTCAATATCATTATTAAACAGTAAATTTTGTTCTGTATTTTTGGCCAATAAAATTATTAACATTTCACATCATGTGTATGAATAGAATGCTAGTAAAACAAATGTTAGTAAGACATCGAATGTGAGAAAAAGTCCTCTAAAGTGGCATAATTTGTATGATATCTTATACCCCGACTATGTTTGACTGCTACAAAATGTGTTCCGACAGAATGTTAAAATGTCAGATAGACGCATACCTGGAATAATGGACTGAGCAGTGACTCTGTATCCTCTGTAGTCAATGACCACGGTTCCCAATGTGTACAGATTTTCAGGGTCAATTCCAAAGTATGCTTTAACACCTTGCAAATCACTTCCCTAAAAATAAACAATCATTAGCCATAAGATTTAAACAAGATTTTTAAAAAATCAAATGCGGAGTCATAGTGTGCACACTTGTTGTATCGGTTCATACTTGCAAGAATAACACAAAATAATTACAGTCAAATCTCAAATAACAAATTATGTTCAACATATAGATTTTTTCTTTTAACCGCAACTGCAGTTAAATGTCTGTTCTTGTTCAATTTATGAGGCAAGTGGTCAACAAGAACAGGAGCTCAAGCTAAAAATCAGGAAGAGCCCTCTGAAGATACACATACATGTATAAAAAAAATTATTTCCAAAACAAAAATTAAGAAAATTCAAACAAGAGAAAAATAATTTTTGCATGATATATTATTGATATTGTTAAAATAAGTTGACACACAATTGGAAATATGGTTATGAAAAAAAAAAAGACACCCCCCCACCCACCCCCAACAAAACATAAGTTGCTTAATTTTTTACACTGTGAATCATTTAATTCCAGAATCCAGTTGCATGGGAGTAAAAACCACATACTGGGGCATAGTACGCTGCTGCATCTCCCCCAAAATCCTTGTAGTGATCCTTGACATCAAAGCCCAGGCTGAAGAAGATGTTGTTCCAGATGAACATCTGCATCCTGCAACACAAATACAGTAAATCAGAGGGGAGTGCATAATTGCTACCAAAACTAGATTACAAGGAGCCATTTACAGTATTCAGGGAGTGGGAATTGGTGAACTGTAAAACAGAGGAATCTAGAGGGGTCCTGGACATTTTTGAAATCCTAGGTTAAGATTTGTGCCATCCGACACATTTTGGAGGAAAGGACGATTAAAATGCAAGGAAACGCAATGTTCCATGAGAGGAAAACAGCTGATCCGAAGAGAATTCCCACCCCTGAATATTACCATATAAATTCAAAGTTTCAAGGGAGTGATAGGGAGAGAGTGATAGCTCCCCCTCCCTCAAGTGGTGAAGTCTGGTAAATACAGTATTTATCAATGTCATTTAACATAATTATCCAATGACAAGTAATCAGGTCTCTTAATTCTATCAAACTGGCCCAAACTGCTAGGACACTGAATATTAGATACAGCATGCAAAGCTCAAATGTGAAAGTTAAAGGAATCAATGTTATATTACCTGGTACAGGTAATTCAGTAATTAAAAAAAGACATCAACTAAACTAACTTAGCATCTTCTCCTGGATTGATGGCCATAACGTTTCCATCAATGACGGCGACTGCACCACGAGTAGCTGCAGCTACAAAATCACTGTGAACCTAAAAAAATTAACACGTAAAATAAAACAGAAGCAAGTTTTAAAATGATGTTTTATCCATGTTTGTCTGCACATGTATGTAAACAAGATACTTATTTTAATGACTAAAAAATAAACTTAAGTTAAATATTTTTATCATTATGAATTTGCTGTTTAACAGTTAATTAATATTTTGACAATATAGTAATAGATCCAGTATCTATCAGACAAAAAGGAGCTTTGTAAATTTATTAAGTTTAACATATGTATACAACGATACACTGAAGTGTGGATCATGGTCAGTTTTAGTATAAAGGTAGGGACAACACAAACACTTACCTTAAAAATAGCTCTTTCCCTAATGAGTCTTTCAGGAAGGTTTTTGCGCGACAGCTCTCTTGTTGTTTGAATCTCTTCATTCCAATCTCTCGTCTGACCAGGGATGTGTTCTTCATAGCCTAATCTTGTAGAGAATGCTGCAGAAAAAGATCACACATTTTATTACATATTTCCAACTAATCATACATTGTTGTAAAACTGCCAACACTGTATAATTAGGTGGGTGAATCAACACCACGTGTTCTACAGACTGTGCTAAAAAAAGAAGAAGAAGAAGGTGCCTCAAGTGTTCCCTATGTGATTAATTAATTTTGAAACAGCCCCATGTACAATGTTGTTTGTTTTGTTTAACAACACCACTGAAGAACATTCATTAATTATCCATCGGCTATTGGATGTCAAACATTTGGAAGGAAGGAAGGAAATGTTTTATTTAACAACGCACTCAACACATTTTATTTACGGTTATATGACGTCAGACATATGGCTAAGGACCACAGATATTGAGAGGAAACCTGCTGTCGCCACTTCATGAGCTACTTTTTCCGATAAGCAGACAGGATAGTACATACCACAGCCTTTGTTACACCAGTTGTGGAGCACTGGATGGAACGAGAAATAGTCCAATGGGTCCACCGACGGAGATAGATCCTAGACCGACCACGCATCAAGAGAACGCTATACCACCGAGCTATGTCCCACCCCCTCAAACATTTGGTAATTCTGACCCGCCTCCCATGTATAATGTTCCATGTATGTTATAGTATAGGCTCCTTACCATCCTCTGCTCGGATGTAGTCAATGACATGATCTGGATGTGGAGCCATCCAACTGTACACTTGGTATGGTGTAGGTACTCGCTCAAACGGATGTTTCTGTGACCGTTTTTTCAACATTGTGGAGAAATTCTTTTTAAATGCTGGACTAATCTGTGAAAACAAGAAATAACCAAATAAGCTATACATGGGTAATATGAACCACCAAAATGTTTCAGATAATAATAGTGCATATATCTAATTTATGAAAAAAAATCTAACAATTGTTCTAAATGATGATACATTATAACATGTTTAGATTAATAATGAAAGTAACAAAAATAGGCATACAAACTTTGAAACACATTGTTAATATTAAATACATTTGTGTAAGTAGCAAAACTACAGTCACTAATACTAGTATGTGTTCAATTCAAAGAATTCACTATAAACTATCGATAATTTTCCAACATTTAAGTTACATGTTTGGAACTGCAAGGGTTAACAATTTACCAAGTTCAGAAGATCAATCAGGGAATGTGATAAATACTTTGGCTGAGCAGCTTTAGGGTTAAATTCATCTTCTGTAGACCTGTGAAATACAAAAATAAAATGTACATATTTGTGAAAATCAAACATTAGTACTGATGTTTGTCGACAACTTTGTTCTCAAAACATCGTGTTGCTGTTAATAGGCTCAAGATTATTGTAAAATACCAATTTCATCAGATTTTTTCCCTGTTCCTATTTTTATTCAGTATATCCCATTACACTATTGTACTAGAGGTCGAAATACAGACATGATACCCCAAACATTAATATATAGCATAAAAATAGCAATATTAGAATTTGAGGTACTCTGAAAGAGGAAATTATTTAACGAAGCACTGAATACATTTTTTATTTGTGGTCATACGACATGGTCAATGACCTCAGATAATGAGAGAAATCATACTGCTTGAATTCCAAAGATTACTTTTTGATTAGCAGGTCAGGTCAGGTCGGGTCAGTGTGTTTATCGTGCATGTTCAGAGCAAGCTGTTGTAGCGCACGGCTGTCCTGGGCACAGGTGCTGGCCTCGGCTGGCTCCTCCGTCCAGGACAGGAAAGGGGTGGGGTGGGTTAGAGGAGGGACCGCCTGCACTGGCAGGTGCAAGGGAGCACCAGCAGTCTGACCGGGGCCAGTAACAGGCAGAGGGTGGTTTGGTGCTATGGAATTCTGAATGTCTCGTAGGATTATAGCCAAAAAGAAATAGTACAAGTTTCTATGAAGGAAGTCTTTGATTAGCAGCAACAGATCATTTATATATGTATCATCTAATAGATAAGATAGTACATACTACAACCTTTGTTACATCTTCTACTAATTCTAGTTAAAAAGAGTGTTGGGTATTACTTACTGATTAAGGTAAAAGCCACGAGTAGAAGCAGTTACATGGTATTTTTTATCTTCCAGTGTGACAACATACAGATACAATAAATCACCTGAAACAAATAAATAATAATTAAAAATAATAATAATAAAGACTGTAAAACCAGTACAAGCAATTCACAACAAATTAAAATACTTTTTGTTTGATATTTTCTTTATACATAAAGTATAATACTGATTTAAAAACATGTCTGTTATATTTGATTTAAAGTTAAAGACATTGCTACCCGAATATCAGTCCATCAGTCACGAATTTCGAAATGTAATAAGAAATGGCACTGTTTTGGGGTGCAACAAGCTAAACTTAAAGAAACAAATTGCTTTCTGAAGAATTAAATAAGCCACCTTTCAGTTGATAAACATAGGTACACTATACTACCCAGGGTTCTCATTTTGAAAGAACAAATAGGTGATCATGAAGGTACTTCAGCAAAATACACATTAAAATGTGGAAAATAAGCAGTTAATTGTAGAAATCAAACCATGTTGACAGCCGACAATAGCTACTGGCAACTGGCTAAAAATATCAACCTGGACTGAAACATCCAATTTAAATCAAACTTTATTAAATTGGTTCCTGTTTGTGTTGATCATGATACCAACAAGAAAAACCATAGAAAACATACCATGCATTCTTCTGTTGCCTGGTGGAGGATTCCAGCCACTGTATGTCAAAACCTTCAGACATGTTGGACCCTGTAGATAAATAAAAACAGTTAATAAAAATTAAATAGCAAATTGCAAATCTTTCAGTAAACTAGAAATGAATCCACAATACTATTCAATGATTTAACAGATGTAAGACTTCACTGCTTCACAAGGCATTAGTAGAGCAGCAGAATATGAAAATGGGGGTCGGTGTATTTTTCTCACATGAAATGAACCTGGGCTTGTGAATAACCGATAGAAATGTTTTATTTAACAATGCATTTTAATTAGTTATATGGCATCGTAAATATGATCAAAAAGGTAAGTTTGTTTTGTTTAATGACACCACTAGAGCACATTGATTTATTAATAATCAGCTATTGGATGTCAAACATATGGTCATTTCTAACATGGTCATAGATAGGAAACCCATATTTTTTCATTAGTAGTAAGGGATCTTTTATATGCACATACCATGGCCTTAAATATACCAGTCGTGGTGCACTGGATGAACGAGAACGTACATATGATCAAAGACCATTCATATAATCAGGGAGAAAACTGCTGTTGCTAATCTGTGGGCTACTCGCTTCGATTAACGTCAATGAATCTATTACACCTACTATGCCACAGATATGATAGTAAATACCATGGCCTTTATTACTCAATTTGTGGAGCACTGGCTGGAACGAGAAATAGCACAATGGTCCCACCGATGGGAATCGATTTTGGATTGTTTGAACATCAAGCTTAACAAGTGGGTCATGTCCACATTTCTGTAATATATTACCTTCAATTCTTTCACAGCTGGGTGTAAAGGTGTCAGTGGTCTGTTGCTGGCAGATGGCATGATGTACTCGGGAGGGGTGCAGTCTATAGAACTTGGGGTTGACTTTTTCTTTTCTGAATACCAGAAAATATCTACATCAACAAATTTACATTATTCAGTTGAGTTACTTGAATGAAAATTGCATGGAATTAAATGTCTCACAGTTGCATTCATAGACGTTCAACTTATTGCATATTAAAAAAAAAAAACCCCAACCCAAAACGATTAAAACAAATATATTAACCCCCTGAGAAAAAAAGATAATAAAAATAGTAAATAGTTCTTAAACATGCACGGAGATGAAAAATGGACCTAACTGTGAAAACTTGACACTGAAACATTTAAAATATTTTAATTAAAAATTAAAATTAATAATTAACATAAAAATAAAAGTCAGAATGACTTCACTGTGGGGATTCGATCCAATGACCCATGCATTATATGTTCAAACTATAAAATTTTACAATCTTTGAATTCATTTCATCTAACCACTAAAGTTACATTTTCTTTTGCATAAAATAATTTTACAGTATAATAAAACAATGTTTAGTGTAAGATTTGGATAAATTCAGTTCTCAGCAAGACACGAGGAGATTAGGATTAAAGTAGACCCCATGTGCACCTAATATATCGCCGGCAGTGATGGTGTTGAGGAAAGACAGCGAGTTGCAGTCCACTCCATTATAGGCATCAGCTGGGTCGACGGATTTCAGCAAATCTCGCACATGGCGCACATGAATCCTGGCCTCGCGAACAGTGTACGGCTCTGTGTAAACAAGACACAAACCGATTATTGCATAGTAAAATAAGACGAAATTTAGACAAGGCTTTAAATAGGTTAATCTTTAGCTACAGCAAACAATTCCATATAAATCTAGTACCTTTATGTTCAATAAGGTTATTTAAATTAACAATAAAGGTAATACATTTATTACTTTTAAAGACATTAAGCAGGGATGAAAGTGACTTTTCCCAAAAAGGGCTGAAATAATTTTACCAAATTATGGATGTGTCTTTGGCCGAGGACGCGCTGGCGTAGACATGCTGGTTTTTACTCACATGCTTTTTCAAGTGTGATTTGCCTTTTCCGCCGTATTTCACCCTGTCATTGCACCAAGCACAAACGGCAACACCAGGTTGACCGATTTTGCGAACCTACTCGCATTCGCAAACAATACCACCATTTTGTCCAACATGACGCGACCAATGTATACGATCTGCGCATTGGTCTCGCGCAGATGATACTTCGCGAGACAAATCTGGCCAATGGCGAATAAACAAATATGGCGGCCACAATGGGCGCAGCCATGTTAGATCTAAAGTTGGATCTAAACTCCGGAAATTTTAGGCGGAACGAATGAAAGTTGAAAAGGGGCGGATTTAAAAAAAAACACATTTGGCACAACAAAAAGGCGGAATTCCACCGAAAGGCGGTGAACTTTCATCCCTGATTAAGATCATTTTTAAGATGGTAAAATTATAATTTATCAATATAATTTTCACAACAAAGATTTCTAGGAGATGAAAAACATTACTACATAATTATTTTATGACTGATACACACCCAAGGGTTCTGTTATAAATACTAATGTGAAAAAAATAAAGGATCACACAAAAAGTAACAGTAAATAGTAACTGGAACCAAATCCCTAAATCCACCATTTTAGAAGTTGTCCATGTTACTGTCAATTTGACACTACTTACATTCATTCCCACATTATAACTTTGAATTTCTCAAATCTTTCCATCAGTATATATATATATTTATCATCCATTAAAGGCTTTTGTATGAGCTATTACTGGCACTATAATTTGTGATATCTCCTGCGATATTCTCCGCAGGAGATATCGTTTCTTATAATCTTGATTGGTCAAATTTTAATCACAAGACAATGTTTTGTTACGTCACTGTGTTTGTTTCAGTGCTAAACCTACCATTAGTGACGTCACGCCACTGCCGTTCTGAGTTAACGAGTCTACAGCTGACATTCAACCCACATTCCTGACATTGTTTACAACTGTCGCAAATGAAAAGAATGTTAATGGATGATAAAAAGAATACCCCCTCGCGTCTTGTGATATAATTTATCAGCACTCGTTGATAAAAGTATAAAATCACAGGATTTCATACTTTTATCAACTTGTGCTGATAAATTATATGACAAGACACTAGTGGAGTATACTCTATATATCTCCTCACATGGAACAAAGCTTGAATGTTAAAATAGGTGAAAACCCAGCAGAGCTATGCGCTGAAGGAAACTGATTATGTGGATCCAATGCATCTGAAAAAAGTATTCCTCCCCACTATATCCTTCTCCAAAATGAACAATTAAAATAACCTTCAACGACTTTAATGTGAGATCCTTCCTCCAAACCCTCAATGGTTTTAAGCTCAGCGAAGTTGTCGAGCGTGGTCCCGTCGAGCTGTAGGGAGAAGCACGTCCGGTGACAGGTGTCCTCGCGATCCATCAGAACCTGGTGGATCTCCTGAACCAGCTCCATCGAGCTCACCTGAAAAATAATAACACTATATAAATAGCTGTAGGGAGAAGCACGTCCGGTGACAGGTGTCCTCGCGGTCCATCAGAACCTGGTGGATCTCCTGAACTAGTTCCATCAAGCTCACCTGGAAAACAATAACACTATTTAAATAGCTGTAGGGAGAAGCACGTCCGGTGACAGGTGTCCTCGCGGTCCATCAGAACCTGGTGGATCTCATGAACTAGTTCCATCGAGCTCACCTGGAAAACAATAACCACTATTTAAATAGCTGTAGGGAGAAGCACGTCCGGTGACAGGTGTCCTCGCGGTCCATCAGAACCTGGTGGATCTCCTGAACCAGCTCCATCGAGCTCACCTGGAAAACAATAACACTATTTAAATGGCTGTAGAGAGAAGCACGTCCGATTGCGGTTCATCAGAACCTGGTGGATCTCCTGAACCAGCTCCACTGAGCTCACCTGGAAAACAATAACACTATATAAATAGCTGTAGGGAGAAGCACGTCCAGTGACAGGTGTCCTCGCGGTCCATCAGAACCTGGTGGATCTCCTGAACCGGCTCCATCGAGCTCACCTGGAAAACAATAACAATATTTAACTATGAAACCTGTGTCCTGTACAGGAACAAGGTCGAGACATTATCAACACAAAACAGTGTGTACATTTATAAATTAACTTTACATATCAATGAAGAATTAAGATTTATAAAGTAACTAAATATATCAGTAAAATATTACTAACAATCAATTCAAAAGATTCGATCCCAGGTGCAGACAGTTTGACAATGAAACCTGTGTCCTGTATGAGAACATGTTTTAGACATTATGAACATAAAGTAATGTAATATATGTTAACATTACTAACAGGCAACTCAAAAGATTCGATCCCGGGTGCCGACAGTTTGACGATGAACCCGGTGTCCTGTATGAGAACAAGTTCCTGATCTTTCTTCTCCTCATCCTCCTTGTTTTCCTGTTCCGCTGCATTGTCAGCTTTCTCAGGCATTGTCGGACTGTCAGGACTTTTGGGACTGTCAGGTGCACTGTCGTCAGAACTTTTATCCTCCGACCCAGAGTCGTCCGTCCCATTTATTTCCATATCCTCAACTGAAATGGGAAAATGGAAATCAGTTCTAATGAATCTATAGACATTTATTTGTAATCAACAAAATCAGGCAACATAATATAAACAATACCCAGTCTAACCATATCTTCAACCGACTTTTTAGGGATTAATTTTTAATTTTTTTAATCAGCTGAAAGATTAAAAAATGACAAATAGAAGACAGATCTCACTGTGAAAAACATGGAGGGGAATCATTAATCGCTCCACTAACATAAGCTTATGACCATGCAGGTTTACAGAATCATGTGACCTTGCGGACCTCTGACTGCTTGATTCTGATATGGGTTGGGGGGTGTAGATATAAGACTTTATATTATAAGGGAAATAATATTTTACCAAATCGGAAATAAGTTCGTGCGTTATTAAATTCACGGTGCTATCAAGGTGTTGGCGATTTTCGCGGTATATTTTATTTGCGAACATATTTACGTATACGGTATGCAAGCGGAGTGGTACAAAGCTAAACAACTTGAAAAGAAAAAAACAGAAAAGAAAAATGACTTAGTTTCAAATCTTTCTGGAATTTTTGTTTTTGTTAAACCTTATTTTCTTCTCTAATGTTGGCATAATAATTAACAACTTTTGAGAATAAATTTCTTTTGCATCATTAATTACCTGCAATTACTATTTTGTTTTACCAGTTACTTTATATACATATGTATCATTACAGAATATGATAATCTATCAATCAATTTATAGTGCATTCATGCAGACAACTGGCCAATCATTTGTGACAAATACCTGTAGCCTAGCAGATTAACACAGCCGGAAACCTTTACAACCTGCACTGCTGTGCATGTATTTACATGTCACGTATCTACATGTACCCACATTGTATAACAAATCATATCATTTCCGTATCTATTACAGGGAACACGTTTGTTTTAACAAAACTGATTAGCAACTGTTGGTGATCAGTCAGGGTTTCTGCCAGAGGGTTAACATTTTGACAAAATTAATGACTCTTATCATTATTGTATGATTTTCTTTGTGGAGGAGGCCCCCCATAACCCCTGTTGACTGTGGTTGCATTCAATAACATAGTGCCATACCCAAAAATGTCTTTCTGGCAGAAACCCTGTTGGTGAACACGTTTGTTTAAAAAAAAAATATTAGCAACTATTGGTGATCAGTTGAAAATTGAGTGGCAACTACATGTATATAACGTCCAGAAAAACTTATACATAAAATTTTAATAATTTGATAAATATTGTTGCCTATTAAAAAGAACCAATTTAACAACCACCGTACAAACACTTTGCATGTATCATGAAGTGCACTGTACATTTATATGTTGAACTTTATGACCCTTTCCACAATACCATTTGTTGGTTTTCCAGAATACAGTTTTAAACCTTGTAAAGTTTCTTTTGGATGTCTGTATACTATTCAACATCTAGAATTGTGTAACAATCTGTAACTTTGTATAACGAATTGTGACATGTCACTTAACAAAATGTTCTGTTATCATAGAGTAATTTTTATGTATTCATGGGGGTGTAGGATGGTGCAAAAAAGTGTGTCTGTGGGAAGCACACACACACACGGTTTCTGCCAGACATTTTTGGGTATGGTGCTATGGAGTTGAATGCGACTGGGGGGTGGGGGGCAGGCGGGCAGGCGGAGGCGGGGGATGGCGGCCTCCCCCCTGAAAGAAAATGGGTTACGTTTAGGGTTAGGGTTAAGAAAATCATACAGTAATAAGGAGTAATTAATTTTGTTAAAAAGTTAACTTAAAAAAAATAAAAAAATCTGCAAAACAATTTGGGTATGGCGTCTCTGGCAGATACCCTGACACATACATATAAATACATATATAAATATATATAAAAACCCACCTTGGTTGGTAAAAAGTGTGTGTGTGTGTGTGTGTGTGGGGGGGGGGGGGGGGGGGGCTCATGCTCCCCTTGCTTCCTACACCAGTGGTATTAATCAAGTATATATTATAAACAGCAAAAATGACCATACTTCATGTCTATATAATCAATAGAAAACCTACAAGTAGAAATGATTACTGCTTAAAACACTTGACACAATTCCCCTCAGAATTACCTATACAATCTGAATTTACTTCCACAACATTGTTCCAGCTTTAGCTTGTGTACTCTCCAGGGTCACAATGTAATGCACATGTTAAAGTTACAGCTTAGACCTGTTAGAGAACAGATTAACATGTACCGTACGTAAGACTTCTTAGCTCGCTGGGGTGTCATTAAACATCCATTCATTCTTAAACCATTCTGTGTGTGACTTGAGCATGGCTTTCACCTCATGCTCTCAACTGACTATGCAATATGCATAAAATACAAGTCAAACTTGCCCACCGGCATCTACAAATATACTAAACAGCCATCATGGCTATATAACAACACCAAACCTGTCACCAAAGTAAAATTATGTATTGTCCACTTCACATAATTTACACACCATCAATTTTATTGTATGTAATATCCCAGATAGAAAATCAACATAAAGGGAAGATTTGTTTTATACAATTCACACATATCATCTCTATTAAAAGCTTACACCTTCCAAATTGAAATATTTAACAATAATTAATCAATTAAAAAACAAGCATTCTGAGAGTACTGCTAAAGCAACATATGTCCCCTACCAGGCCCAATAAATTTTCATATCACTCAAAGGGATGCTCGCGCAAGGCTTTTGGACTGGTATGCATATTCAACGATATATAATGCACATTATTGCTTAATATCAACAAGTATAATCATATAGTTAATTAATAAAATGGTTAAATGTGACGACTATTATATATAAAGGGTGCAGACATTTTGCCCTCTGGCGAGCCAGTGGTTACATAATATTTAACATGCAGGGTTCATACACCTTGGAAACAAAACAAATTCCAGACCTTTTCCAGACTTTTCTCCAAGACAAAATATTTTTTTCCCCCTAGACTCACGTTACTCAATAATCAGTAAATACATCTCCCCATATTTTCGGAAAATCTGACAAATTGGACGATCTTTTTGTCATATGCACTGCGCAAGCGTGTACTTCAAATCTTCGGTAAATGTCGGCTATTGTTAGTCACAATTTCCCAAATCTACGTTAGTGCAGAGATCGGAAAATGTCGTCAGATTCTGCCGGTTTCACGCAACCAAAATTGTTTACATCAGTCCTAAGACGAATGTCCATACTTTGTTAAAACTCGCAAAAAAATTGGTATTTTTCTATACTTTTTCCAGGTCTGGAAAATGGATTTTCAAAATTCCATACTTTTCAAGGTTTACCAGACTCCGTACGAACCCTGAACATGTCACGTCAGAAGTTATAAACCACCATTGTCAGAGTGTTGAAATTAACTATTAATTAACCCACATATTGAAATAATAATCAGAGTGTTTTCTTAGTTAATTGGTCTTTTCTTTCGGTAGCCTGTACCTGTGGTTAATGATTGACAGGTGTATATTTAGACCGTCACCAGTCAATGTGTCTAGACACACTAAAAATATGTGCCTCTTTTATAAAGGTCACAGAGTATCGTGTGATAACCGCGCGAAGACCCCTAAAATGGTAATTATGAGCCGGGTATGCATCTTTCCAGCACACAAGGCCCTTGTTTGAGTCGACTGTCCCTTTAAGTTCAAGGGTCATAACTTTGTGAACAATGGATAAATCGACATGAAAATCAAATTTGATTTGTATAACAGTACATGATAAGGCTATAATATACAAAATTTCAGCTCCCCCAAAAGTCTGGAGGATAGATGGACGGACATATAAAAACTATAGACTCCTCCGTTTGGACTGGTATGGACTAATAAATGAAGATGCATTCACTTCTTTACATACATGTGGGTGTTACTGTATCAGAATTCCTTTATGATTAAAGATAAACCAAAGAAATTGATTCTTTGAAATTAACCAACATGACATGACATTGTGTAAAGTACTAATAATAGCCAGCTACAATTTCATGCTCACCTGGTGTTTTTATTTCTTAACTGAGTAGGCATTACAGTATTGATCAAATCCAGCATGATTAAATCATGACAATATACCCCAGGTATTCCAAGCTCATTGATCTTAAGACTAATAGTGCTTTCGTTAGTTAATAAAAAGTCACATGGACTTAAGGAAATGTCAAGAAAATTTCAATACCAAAGTTTAATACAGTATTAATAATTATTCATAATACATTATAAAACATAGGCCACTGTGACCTATGCCTGTACTGTACAGCATGATATGAACCATTGCTGCTTGTTCCGAATGTGGTTATTTTGTAATAGGGTTCTAAATTAAATTTATTTACACTTCAATGTATGTTCCATCAGGGCATAAAATTTGATTTTTTCAGACAAACGATATGTCGTTCGTGTGGTTTTAGTGTTTGCACGAACGATTTTCTCCAGTGGTTCAGATACAAATGAAAAGGTTAACCGGCAACGGTAATCAAATGAGAATCTAAGATGGGTGATTTTCGTAGCTTTTCTCCGAATTCTTATCATAAATACTAAATTATTATTATTATTTGGTATGCTGGGACTAACTTGAAAACTGCCATTTACATTTCAGCACACTACCTCATTGGTTCTGTTTCAGGGGATTACTTTTTGGCGCCAAACAATAGTCTGAACGAAATGAGGATTTCCTGGAAGCTTTGAGCTTTCGGGTCTGCACGGAAAGACCCAAAGTGCTGCGAATCCTCGGTCGATCGAATCGATGCTGCAACTCAGTGTTTCATCATGTTCTAATTTCCACTTCGTTATTTTAAAGTCCCTTATTAAACGTACTATTTTCTGCGCTGTGCCGACTTTGTAATTGACTGCGATGTCGAGTTCAAACGGATACATTGGGTTTTTTTTCACACCTGCAATGCTAGGCCCGTTCTCTTATTATTTTATTCCAAAAATAGTTATATTAGCCAAAACATGTCAGTTTACATTTTCTGACGAGCGATTATAGTTTTTGCACGAACGATCCGTCATTCGTGTCGATATTGGTTTTGCATAACCGACAGACGAACAACAAAATAGTCCATGCCAAATTTTATGCCCTGTTCCATTACGTATAACGTAGCAAAACTACGCTTGATACACAAGCAAAACATGAACAAAACCATCATTCTTTCAGTTTTCAGAAGCCTGCATGTAGCAATAATGGAGAAAAAGAAAACATTAGGCTTAAACATAATGTAAAACATTAAAAAAAACCCCCAAAAATCCCCCACAAAACCCCATTAAACATAATAGTATTAGTAAAAAATCAATACGAAAGTGTGACTAAAAATTGGAAATGCTAATACCACATACATTAAGCGATTTTTTGGATAATACTTGTGTGTAATTTTCGCGAATACATTTAACACAGGAAGCCACATTTAAGAATTTAAACAAACACTATTATTGCTTAAATTATGCTTAATGTTGCACACAATGTAACCAACACCATTACCCTACAGTCCTTAATGTTTCAACATTAATGCACTGTCATGTTATAGCACAAAAAGCAGTGGTGCCTTTCAACAGTTCATCATGAAGGGCAATGACTGCCAATTTATTTAACCAATGTGTGACCTTTACTGCCCCATTCATGTACAAGCCATTACCACACGTCAGTTCTGTATATACTTGGCAGTACATATACATGCATCTTATAGAGGCACATGACAAAATAGTTTAACAAAGCCAAAATAAAGATATAGCTTTACTTGTATTTATATAACACTAAGCAAATAATATACTGGTAAAATTGTCATCAAATGCTAATCTTATCTACATGTAAATATTAATTAACATCAACTACACATGATTATACCTTTTACTGAACATGTCTTTTATATTTATAAACTGTATTATGTATATACACAAAAGATGAGCCGTCGTCGCTAACCTAAAACAAGCATTCTGAGAGTACTAACTGGTAATGCAATACATGTCCCCATCCGGGCCCAACAAATTTTGTTATCTCCTAATTTCAAATTCCTTAACTCTGTGAATAATGGGTAAATCGCCATGAAAGTTAAACTTGATCTGTAATAGTATATGATAAAGCTATACACAACATTTCAGCTCAATATATTAAGACATTGTGAAAACCCCACCTAGAACAGACATGATTGTGCACTCTACCAGAAAAAAAAGATTTTACAGAACTTAGTGATGCTAATGCCGACTGACATATGGCTTTCCAGTTGGGGGTGCACAAGGAGCCCCCCATGGGAAAAGTTTGAAAATGGAACATGCACAGAGTACTTTTTGAGCCAATTGGTTATACATATTATGAAAATAAAAGGAATCCAATATGTCAGTTTTTATTTTTTGGTAAATATTAAGTATTACAACATCGAATTCACGTTTAACAACACCAGACCATTTTTTTTTTTTACAAGGCAAACTGTTTGGCAACTTGTTACGCAGCGAATCATTGGTCTACTGAAAACCGTTGGCCAATCACAATGTACAGTCAAGAAGTTCAGATTGTACTATTCGGCTATTTTCGGTATATCCCATCGAATTTCGTTTTCTCTGGCCCCATAAATTAAGGCAGTCTTCAGAATGACCACTCGTTAAAAATTATAACAAGTGGAAAATAAAAATCAGTAACAGTATAATTAAAAAGCGGAAATCCGTTTTCTAATGGAAAACAATCATGTCTGCTAAAACCATTTCAGGCGAGTTGTCTTCAGCTCACCTTGATTTTGCTCATGGTGAAGACCGCATGTTGCGATGGTCTTAGTAGGTTTCAGCTCGGTCCTGTCTGTCTATCCCACATTAGTTTTCCGATAATTTTTTCCCCCACAAGGCCTTGATATACTGAGGTGACATTTTGTGTATAGGATTATCAAGTACCGTTACAGATAAACTTTGACTTTCATTGTGATTTACCCATTTTTGACAGTTATGGCCCATGAACATAGGAGATACCAAACAAATTTCGGCTTGGTAGGGGACATGTATTGCTTTAGAAGTACTCTCAGAATAATTGTTGAATTTGTTCAGTTTGTTTTGTGGTTATTTAGATCATGTCAACATTCTAGTCATCTCTCTAATCCTGTGTAATGACTTGCAATACATGCATGTCTATGAATCCTTTTAGCTTAAACAAATGGTTTGAATACAAAGAAAACACAAAAGCCAATATTGCTGGCATTTCAAGTAGGTACCTACTGTAACATACCGTATATAGAACTTAAACAGGTGAATGATTTAGGTTATAGTATCCTGAAAACTTGCTGTGCTCCTCAAAAATTAAAATTAGACTTTAGGAATTGCCTATTTGTCCTACACATAATAAAGCCGATAACCTACATATATACATCATTAACCTCCACACATAGCACAGCATTAAAATAAACCATAACACTGGAACATACTATCATGTATCTGGGGGGAATGCATCTCTTATCAAATTGTTAATTACAGGAATAGCATATAATGCAATGGTCTGTGTGTTTTTCCCCCTCAATTTCTCTATAGACCGAGAGTCACAATAATTATATAGACACCATATATATATATATATATATATATATATATATATATATATATATATATATATATATATATATATATATATATATATATATATATATATATATATATATATATATCAGTAATTGTTCATTCAAAAATCAATAGAATAAAAGCATTTATCTTGCTATTTTAAAACCATGTGTAACTTTGCACACATTCTGACTTGCATCACCTTGTGTTCAAGCTGGTTCTAACAATGATCTTGCAACTCATGATTCAACAGCAGTAATTTAACAGGTTTTCTGCACGTCATTACTTTAGAAATGACATTTAGCCCAATTCCATCTTGGAAGCATGTAGATATATACACTAAATAAATTATTCCATACTGATGCTTAATGTAGAACTCACAGATTACATACTAACTAAAAATATCATTAGTACATCCAAAAAATATGCTTAAATAAATTAAATAAGCCAAATTGGCATATTTTAGACAATCAAAACTAAAAATACATGGCTAATTACACTACATGTATTCCAAATCCGCTTTATCAATTTAAAATATTTTTGCCAAATATCAGGGCTCACTCTGTCCTTTTTTTTTATACAAAGTGGCTAACAAAATTTAATCTGACTAATAAAACTGTCTTTAAATTAGCTATTTTTGAATAATTTTCAAGGAAATACATCACATATTTCTAAAACAAAATTTGTACCAATGTTAATTAGCCCTGAAATTTAACTTAAATTTGTATTTGGTGACAGACTTCTTAAATCTTGCCCACAATTTGTACCCTCAACCATACAACAAAAAGTCCCAAAACAACCCTTGTAGTATGAATAGTCTACAAGATTGTGTATTCAAAAGAGACAATGGGACTCGGTTCAGCAACAGTGAGCAACACAAGTCATATCTGCAATATCACCTATTCAAAACAGACTACTGGGCCCATTCTTATAAAACCTCAGTCCAGATTCAAATCTTCAAAGACCTCACATGCATGTAATATGTATGCGTTGCCATGACGTTCAAAGTCTCAATACCTTATTTAGAGACTTCAGTCTAGACTTAACAAAACAGGTTTTACAAAAATGAAGAACCAGGACTCTTCAGTAACAGCAAGCAACACTAACCTTGTTCAATGATTATGATTTGTTCACAAATGTGGTGACCATTCAGAGATAATACGGTCACACATGTATGCATACACATACAAAAGCATCTACAGTAGATGGAGACATGTTCACCAATGAATACAAATGAGTATGGAAAATGAGCATGTAACAGCTACAGCAGATAGAGACATGTTCACAAATTAATACAGAAGAGTATGGAAAATGAGCATGTAACAGTTGAAGGCTCCATAAGCACATGTAGTTTTGTTATGTCTGTTTGGTTTAGTGAATTACAAAGTACTTTGCTGCTTGTATCACTAAATAATTTATATTCAGTCCCATCAGTTCCAACCGGCAGCTGTTTCCTACTGCCAACATAGTCACATACCTTTTCTTGTTCATCTAATCTTAGCAAATGCAATTCCTATCAGCTGTGCAAAACATCACTAGAGACTTTTAGAATTCAGCTGTTGGCTCATAACAACTTCAATGCATACGATGAGTTAAGTTCTCAGCTAATTTGCTTACAACTGTCATAATGATGTCACTGATGCAATTTGTAAAATCACATTCTAGATTATGTTACCATTGGTCAATAAGTGAATTCAGATCGGCTGATAGTTCATTTTGACCATTCAATTTTGTTTTACGTCACCACTAGAACACATTATTTTATTCTTAAAAGAGGAAACCCACTACATTTTTTCATTAATAGCAAGGGATCTCTCATATGCACCATCCCACGGATAGGATAGTATATACCACAGCCTTTAATATACCAGTCGTGGTGAATTGGCTGGAGCAAGAAATAGCTCAATGGGCCCACTGATGGAGATCCCGCCCATTTGTATATATACAGAGTTGAAAAATTCAGCAAAATTGTCCACACACAAGTCATAAGTTGAGCGAAAAGTCTCAAGCTACTTAGACAATTACTCTTATGTGCAGTAGGCTTTATTTTTATTGCTTTCTTGAACTCAGTTTTAAAAAGAAGAGGCTATAATGATGTATGCATGCAGAGTATGAAATTAGCATTCAATTTAACAGACCCAAATTGTTTAGCTAGACATTTACCTATATGTGGGCCAAATCGGTTTTATTGTTTGTAAAGTTTTAATGGCAAGCGAATCTTAATAACCAACAGAGGGTAGGGTGGGGATAGAGCTAGTACAATTTTCTTTTTTTCATGCAGTATGGATGCTTATATATGTACACGGTAAGCAATAAAACACCAAAAAATTCCTCTCTCACAAATGTAATTCATTCTGAACAACCTTAAATCCACAATGTGTTTGGCATACCTAAAGACACATCAGCACATTTAAACTTGACTAGAAATGGCTAAGAAGAAATGTACCTTAAAAAAAATCAGCAAGGGATTTTATCATCATCATGTTCATGTATGTATATACAAACTTTCCCAAAAAAACATACACGTACAGGCCTATTGAAGCTTGAAAATTAACATGCTACTTGTATGTATTCAGCCAGTCATCATTCAAAACTTACAAGTTTGTATAAATATTAGTTTTGGGGTAAACTGTTCATGTATGTACAGAGAAAGCATTTTAAAATTACCGTAATCATTCAGCAATAAACCGGTAGGTAGTCAGACATGTACATAATCTGATTGTGAATACAATTAAACCCCAGCTTAGCTCTCAATACCCAATTTATATTTATACATGCAAGAATAATGTGTTAAAACTGGTCTGTAATTACTACTTTTATGTGACTGCATAACTGGTGATTATAAAGTACACAAAGAATTGTGAAACTATAACTCATGTGACCATTTTAACATGCTTTCAAATAATAACATCCACTAATGTGTGCCGACAATGATTTTTTTTTTGTTTCAAACAATTTATTGGCCAATACAGATTCCAATAACCCTATTTTACTGTGGAGAAAAATACTGCCAATAAATGACATGAATCCCCCAAAACCAAAATATTTACGGTTTGAAACTCAAAATGAAAAAAACTATTAAATAAACTAAAATGACAAAGCCGTAATGGTTTGCATGTCATATGCAGGAACTGATAGCTAGGTCAGGTTACAACAGAACAAAGATCTGGTAACCTATAGGTTACAACACATTTCCATTATTAATCTCAAATCCATTTACAGACATTAATAATTTGTTATTCAGCCATACCACTGTTCTCACTGTAGACATTATTACTCATATATTATTGTGTATTTCAATAACACTCACTTGATCACAATTTAAATGGTGTATAGCTTTAATTTAGTCTTTCATTCTGGACTTTCTACAAAACACACATGTATACCAAATGTGAATGCCATTCTTGAAAAGAGCCAAAAGTTAAACAGCAATTAGACTCTTAACTGAATTTGGAACATTGACCGTTTATGGTACCAAGGGTTCAAGGTGTGCTGCTGATGTTCATCTGATGAACAGACATATGAAATCCAACCATTAAAGGACCCAACATCTAAAGGCTATTTCTTAAATTTGAACAAAGTTTTAGCCAAATACTGATAACCCGTACCTTAGGTTATATTGCATGCCAATACCAAATATATTGAAACCATCCATTGAAACATTCAACAGTTAAAGACAATTAGAGAATGTAACCAAACGGTGCATTAATCTTTTTAAATGACTATGGCCTTACACGGAAGGAAATGTTTTATTTAACGACGCACTCAACACATTTTATTTACGGATATATGGTGTCAGACATATGGTTAAGGACCACACAGATATTGAGAGAGGAAACCTGCTGTCGCCACTTCATGGGCTACTCTTTTCAATTAGCAGCAAGGGATCTTTTATATGCACCATCCCATAGACAGGATAGCACATACCACGGCCGTTGATGTACCAGTCGTGGTGCACTGGCTGGAGCGAGAAATAGCGCAATGGGCCCACTGATGGGAATTGACCCCAAACCGACCGCACCTCAAGCGAGCGCTGTACCACTGGGCTACGCCTCGCTCCGGCCTTACATGGAGTCACATTCATGGGACTGGGGTGTAATATGACTTGGTCAATATCCATACCACATTTATATGAAGGACATCCATTAAATAATTCATAATTCACAATTAAATGCAATCAGAAAAACTTAAATAATCAAAACTTTTTAAATGACCTTGACCCGAGGAGGAGAGTGGGAGTGATCACTAGTATTTCCCTGTGAAGACTGTAAGGCATGACAAAATGTTCCCAACATATATGTATTATAAATGTACTAAAATGATGTCCAAAAGTGTTTAAGCTGGATCCCAAATTTAATTAGCATTTTGGTCATAAAATCTGCAACCAAATTCAGGATTCAATTAGCCAAACAGCTAAAATGATGGTAGATGTACAATGGGTATGCAATTTTCTAATTACTATGTTGGCAAATTAATAATAAAATATATTCGCCAAATTCAACTTTAATTTTCATTTGGCAATTTGGTAAACGACAGCTTAAACCCTGCTCCATTTAAACTACTTGTTAGGAAGGAAATGTTTTATTTAATGATGCACTCAACACATTTTATTTACAGTTATATGGCGTCAGCTACTTGTTAGGAGCTAGTAGTATAGACATGTATACATTCCTCACACATTTATTTTTTAAATAATGTCAGACATATAATGTGACTTGGAGATCAAAATGCACGATTTTCTGCTCTATGATGAAGACCTACAGATACACGTACATGTCAAAAACAAACCATCCAATGACATTAACACTCTTGGTACAGATTGTTCACAAGTACATGTACATCAAAGGCAATAGTATATACTGTCCTATCTATGAAAATGTGCACATAAAAAAGAAGAGCCTTTGCCACTTATCGATATGAGTAGTCTGAGTGATGGCAGCAAAATCCCCCCATCCCCTCTAGAGACCAAATGTCAAAATAAATGTTTATTAAAACACCAAATAGCCATAGTTTAAAATGTGCTGATATGCCATTAAACAAACTTCCTGTACTTCATTCTTAAGGTACCTGGGCCCCGTTCAACAAAGCGATCTTAGCCCTAAGATCAACTTAAGTGCATAGCTACCTTATGCACTAAGGTGATCTTAGTGCTAAGATCGCTTCATGGAACTGGGCCCTGGTTCTTGGAACATGTATGTAAATCAGTAAATTACAAAATCCCACTTCAAATCACAATGGAGGATGCTAATTAAGATCAAGAATCAAAATTACAAAATCTTACAAGGAAAAGAAAGAGTGATTTTTATATATCATCCAGGTTACAATATTCTGGAGACTTGCCAAGACAAAACTGAAAATCACTTGGGGATAGACTAACCCGTGTGAACCTCAGGTGTTTGTAAATTCACTCACACTGTGTGGGCAATGGAAATTAAACCTCCAGTACCAATTTAACTAAATCTTCTCAGCTGTCTATCAAATTAAGCCTCTTATTTTTAAATTAGAATATCAATTTAAGCTTTCAATAATTCGCTTATGTATCAGTGTAAATACAATTCCAATAAATCATCACATTTTAACATGAGCTAAAATATATAATGTGCTTGCAGGTTTCTGTCAGCATAATTTATGTGCATTATATTATTATATTTTATAAACACAAATAAGCTGACTGCTATTTTCATGTAAGCAACGAATATTAATTGCTAATATTTGTGCTGAATCTTGTGAATTTATTAGTTATAATTCTGAGGTTTTACGTCCCATTTTACGTTTTAGTGGGATTTAACACGTATCAATATGAACCGAGATATTTTTAAACATTTCAATCATTATAACACCAAAAAGCATTCATACATTCAGTGCTATAGACTGCACCGACAAATTTCACACACATACATGTGTGTACATCCACACAACCATGAAATATTAACGGGAAACTAAAATTAATCATTTACAATTTAACCGACTCAAACGTGTTATAATATGCCAGCAAAAGGTATATGTATATTACAGACTGTTACGACAAATGCACAACATCCATTCTTATTGGCAAGCCATTTTACCCTCCGGTTGTAGTTAAAATATTGTAAGTAGAGAGTAACCAAATCGGTTATAACTGAGAAATGCCATGTAACCTACTAATTGGTTATGCTGATTAGGGGCTGTTCAAATATTACGTAACGCTATTTGTGTCAAAATTAGACACACACACACACACACCCCCCCATAATGATCCGTAACGCTAGACCATACACCCCAAAAAATATTATGTAATGCAGAGACGCAGCATTTCAACAATATTTATAATCCTTATATATTATATGTAGGACTTACATAAGGCTTACTATAATTACCTATCTTAAACATTGTCACTTTGACCGAGCGTTTATGAAAAACACAAAATAAAATAAAACATTTTAGTAATATAAAATTTAAAAAGTGTTACGTAAGGCTGTTAAATACACCCACCCACCCCATGTAACGTTTAGACCTACACCCACACACACCCTCGAGCATAACAGAATAATGTATTCTTAGAATGGCCCCATACAGTTTATTTCGAGGGCTGCAGCAAGCCATATCAGGGCTTCTAGATTATGGTTGTCCCACTTCCATGGCTAGTGATATTTAATGTTGGGCTAGTTAATACCTACTATTGACATGCCCGATGGCTAGTGAAAATAAAATGATCAAATGTTGCAGTTTAGTCTATTTTGTAAATATGAATATCCTGCCCCCATCTCAACCTCCCAATGTAAATGTTTTTAAACTCTTATCTCCTTCTTTAGGTGAGATGCCTGATTATTACTATTATTTAGTACAATTGTATTAACTTAAAGTAGGGCTAGTGAATTTTCAACCGTAGCTAGTAAATGTTTTAAATCACTGATCCCATGGCTAGTGATTTTATAAAAATTCTAGAAGTCCTGCCATATATTTTATTGGCAAAGACTGTTTAGCGAAACATTTAAAAAAAAATAACAGGTCCTGCTTTACTTCCTATTTCAATCCCTAAGACTACTTGTAAGAACACGTTCCAATTTATAAAACACATTAATTATAGTCTTTGTGATGTATAATTGCCAAAAGATTATAAAACCCTCTAGATAATTTATATGAGTATGTAGGTGTACTTCAATTGAATTCAATGCAAGTCCATAGAATTTGTGTGGAATACAGGCATTGATGTACAAATCTTTTATGGCACTGATAAAATGAAACAGTGTATTGTCTAGCTCCCTTATACATGTAGCTTAATGTCAAGAGGTCAAAACAGTAGTAGTGCAAATAACGCATGGCAATGTTTGTTTCAACAGATGTGAAATTGAAGACATCTTTTGATATGCTTAACCAGCCTCGGTGGTGCGGTGGTTAAGCCATCAGACTACATGCTGGTAGGTACAGGGTTCACAGCCTGGTACCGGCTCCAACCCAGAGCGACTTCTTAAGGGCTCAATGGGTAAGTGTATGGCCACCACACCCTCTTCTCTCACTACCCACTAACCCACTGTCCTGGACAGACAGCCCAGATAGCTCAGGTGTGTGCCAAGGACAGCGTGCTCGAACCTTAATTGGATATAAGCATGAAAATAAAGTTGAAATGAATGAATAATATGCTTGGTTATGGGCTAGAAGATACAGTACTCAGGGAAACCTCTATATCGGGTATCTGAAAGTGCACACCGGCCTCGGTGGCATCGTGGTTGGTCATCGGTCTACAGGCTGGTAGGTACTGGGTTCGGATCCCAGTCGAGGCATGGGATTTTTAATCCAAATACTGACTCCAAACCCTGAATGAGTGCTCCGCAAGGCTCAATGGGTAGGTGTAAACCACTTGCACCGACCAGTGATCCATAACTGGTTCAACAAAGGCCATGGTTTGTGCTATCCTGCCTGTGGGAAGCACAAATAAAAGATCCCTTGCTGCTAATCGGAAGAGTAGCCCATGTAATGGCGACAGCTGGTTTCCTCTCAAAAATGTTGTGGTACTTACCCATATGTCTGACGCCATATAACCGTAAATAAAATGTGTTGAGTGCGTCGTTAAATAAAAACATTTCTTTCTTTCTTTCTGAAAGTGCACATTGTCAGTGTTTTTGGATATGGAGCTATGGAATTGAATGCAACCAGTAAACAGGGGGGTATGGGGGCCTCTCCCAGAAAGAAAATGGGTTAAGTTTATGGTTAGGGTTAAAGTGCTGTGCCAGACCATACACTAAAATTTCAAATTCCATAATTAAATGCTTTCTTAATTCATTGCAATAATATTTTAAACCGATATGTAAATCAATAATTACGAAAATGCCCCATAAAAGTATTAAAACATCACTCCCGTAGAACACTGCCGGAAACGACCGAGTAAAATTCTCGGTAAAAACATTTGCCTGTAAATGGCCGTGACGTCACGAAGGGAATGCGCTTCACTGAAACCTACCACGAGATGACTTCCAGTGCAAGCGAAAGTGGGACCGACAGCGACTGCCAAGCTCACTGATCATGCGATTCTTCTTTAGATGATGAATAGTGTAGTAATGACGACTGGACTAATATTTGTGCAACACAACAAATAATGCCTTATCAGTTTGAACCTGGCCTGATAGATGACGATGAAAATGGTCGTGGAGACAGCTTACCACTAATTTACAACTTTTATTCTTGTTTTGTTCTTTAGCTTTTCGTGCGAATTATTTTGCTACACTGTATATTCCAATACTTGTGATGTAGTAGAAAAGACGATAAATAACTCTTGAACTCTACGAGTCAAGTGGACCCGATATCGGTAATTTTAAGAAATAAACAAAAACGACTTTTAGTCTGTCCCATCCCTCTATGAAGATGGGTTTTTTTGTGAATAACTTCAGTTTAGTTTGACGTAAAAAAAAAAAAAAAAATGTTTTGGAAATAACAAAACAATACTATTTTTTGTGTGCAGTTGTGAAAACAGTCTGCTCAGAAATAAATAACTTATTTTAATTTTAAAAAATAAACAAAAACGACGTTTAGTCCGTCCCATCCATCTATGAAGATGTTTTTTTTTGTGTAAATAATTTCAGTTTAGTTTGACGTAAAAAAAAAAGTAAGTGTTTTGGAAATAACAAAACAATACTATTTTTTGTGTGCAGCTGTGAAAACAGTCTGCTCAGAAATAAATAACTTATAGCACATTCCATAGTATGAAAAAAGGTTTTCTCTGTGGGAAGGTATAGTAAAATTAATTTAATGTATTTTCTTCTTTCTTTTTTTTTTACAAAAAACCCCTACATTTTTGTAGGATGGGACGGACAAGGCTATAGATACTTACTTGTCTGTACTTTATTGTTTTAAAGGGACACACCCTAGTTACGTTTATTTGTTAACCATTACGGCGTTGTTTTTCGCTATTAAACCCCATTTTTCACAAATAAAATTGCACTTTACTTACATTTTATTATTTAGAATACACATTTCCATTCACCTGAAGTGCTTTTTGGTAATCCTGATGTTTGTAAAACCACGAAATGCATTTTTTCACAAAACGTGTTGTCGAGAAAAAACCGTTAAGCAAGCGAGGTCCAATCTATTTTTAATGTCACAGACGTTGGTATATCACGTGACTGTTATCATTTTGGTTCGGTTTGTTTTCTCGTGCACGGTTCGTGCAATAAAGATCCGATTTGTTGTTGTTCATTTGTGAGATTTTTCTTCACAGTACGTGAACATTTTCAGTAACAATAAAGTTCAGACAAGTAAGTGTCTCAATACAAAACGTTACAAACCCTTAAAACCAATAATTTTGCTAAGCCTTACGATATCTGGAGAGGGGATACGACCAGGACAGAACAGTTGGAACATGTCCAGGAGAGGTGAAACGAACGCACCCCAAGTCTGTGAAATTTGTCGTGACGTAGGCATTGTTGTGCTTCTACCGGTGACATCAGAATACTAACTTTCAAAATTATTTCAAGCAATTGGGACACGGGGATTCCCATGGTATTTATCGATATAAAACCTGCTTTTTCACTCCATTTGATAAAAACGTGATCTAAGTGTGTTACAGGTTTGTAGATTAACTAAATTATAATTTATTTTCGCTGGATGGAACTAGATGCAAATGACAACAAATCGGATCTCGATGATTGCACGAACTGTGCATGAGAAAACAAACTGACCGGAGTTGAAAGCATAACGCAATTTGGGACATTTGGGACATTTGGGACAATATACACCTCAAGGTCGTATCGGTGTGGATGGTGTCGGCTTGTTGTCATTTGTTTTGTGTTGCAGAAAAATTGTTGATACGGCAGCTTTTTTTAAAAGCACTAACACATGGTATTCCCATATCTCGCTTAAGCCGACAAGCCAGTTCGGACGAATCGAGACTAAAGTGTCTGCTGTCGCAAAGGTCTCCGGCATTTTCTTCCTGTCCAGTATTTCCACGTTGTTTTAATCAAATTCACACACAGCTTTCTCACAGCAACATTACTAGCAAATGCGTGGAGACTAAATTTATCGACTTTTGTATTGCTACAGCCGCCAACAACCAGCCGTTTAACCGCAATAAACACAAAAGAAGCAATGAACAATGGCGCCGACTATCGAAAGGAGTTCCCTTCGTGACGTCACGGATCAAATCTTACGGAAATTCCCAAAACGAATTCAGCTTGTTCTGTTTTTCAGGGGAATATTTTTAAATGGAAAATATACCGGTATATAATTTGTTTACATTTTTTTTTTTTTTTTGGTAATCATATTAAATAATATCTTGATTGATATAGCTCAATACATCATACATCTGGAACAGCACTTTAAGAAAAACATACAGTAATGATAGAGTAATTAATTTTAAACTTTAATACAATAAAATCTGCCAAAACATTCGGGTATGGCACCATGCCCGTTTTACCCTCTGGCAGAAACCCTGATTGTGTTAATTCTGTATAAGTTGTCACAAAATGTGATACAACAAACATGATCAATTTCACGTTTGGTATTTAAGGGGCGGGACGTAGCCCAGTGGTACAGCACTCGCTCGATCGGTCGGTGGGTCCATTCAGTGCATCACGACTGGCATATCGTGGTATGTACTACCCTGTCTGTGGGATGGTGCATATAAAATATCCTTTGCTGCTAATCGAAAAGAGTAGCCCATGAAGTGGCGACAGCAGGTTTCCTCTCTCAATATGTGTATATAACCGTAAATAAAATGTGGAGTGCGTTGATAAATAAAACATTTTTCTTTTTTTGGTGTTTATATCACATGTTTTATGTTATTTTGGTTGGAAACTGCACTGACAGATCTTATTCAATATGGAGGAAGGGAATGTTATAGATGGATAATAATGTATTTGTACATTTTGAACTACAAGTGATGTGTGTGCTTGTTTGTTTGTTCATTCATTCATTCATTCAATTGTACATTTCCCACAGCTGTTTACACTGTTTTACATAATTATACAATTTTTATTTGTAATGGAAATAATCATACTGATGTACTTTGTTTGACACCCAACAGCCAATCTCTATTTTTGTACTGGGGTGTTGTTACACATGTATTCATTCATTTGTATCATTTTTAAGGGTACGGGCGTAGGAAGGTGCCAAAAGTGTGTGTGGAAGGTGAGGGGGCGCACATGCCCCCTTGCTTCCTACCCCAGTGAATGGCAGGGTGTGCACTTTACGGTCACCCATGGCAAGTCAAAATAGCATCAGGCAAGTCAAAACCGTATCATGTGTCGCCTGCCTGCCTCAATAGTCTAGCACCATCTTGCCTCAATCAGCACCATGCTGCCCTGAGATTAAACAAACCTTTTTCAGTAATTAATTCCAAAATTGCCTTTATAAAACACCCAAAATGTATTATTAATTAATAAAATATGCCTTTTATATCTTTTGCCATTCATTTATTAAAGCAAGCACATAAATTACATTAATGTTTATTTTAATTAATTTGTTTCATATTTTTAAATAAAAAACAAGTGCCCCGAAAATGGTAAAAATGTCCCAAAAGTGTTTGGTCTACCATGCCTTGCCTAATTTCTAGAGAAATCACTATATATTAGGCCTATGTATCAAAATGCAAGTAACTAATGTTTGTAAGTGATCGGAAAGTTATTTTTTATTTATTGTTTTCAACTGGTTTCCTATTAGTATCTGTGCAATCAAATCCATATAGGACATAATAGCGACCACTTCCACAGTCTATCAAACAGTCTAAAACCATTCACAATGCCTTGGCCGATTCGATTTTATGTATTTGGAAAAGCTTGACCACGTAAATGAATTCGCAGGTTCAATCAGAACACCTCAGCCATGTCCGTCTTTACTTTCTATTTAGTTACAATCGGAACAACTTGTCACATTTCACTATGCTACGTTTCATAGGAAGATTCTGTTTATGAGCCTGAGGTTTTCCGAAGTTACATTGTGTTTGTAACTTTTTGTTTCTTACGGAATATACCGAGTCTACTATACCAAACACCCAATCGTCACTGCGAACGATGTCAACATTGATTGCTGTCAGCTTAGTATTTTTTTAATTCCCTGTCATACAACCATAAAAGCACCTTATTCATTCCAAGACCGAGCATTGGTAAAACATTCCAGATGCTTCATTGTGTGGGTCCCGTGACAACATAATAATTATAATTTAATTACAACAGTTTGTAATAAAACTAAAACAAGTTCTGTTTCCTTCTTTTGTGTTGTTATTATTGTTTACTTTAAGTAAGTTCTTTTCCTTTAACGAAATTTAGTCACCGGCCATTTAAAAGTTGTATGGGCGAGTCAAAGTGTTGCTGTGAGTGGCCTGGTTGGCCAGTCAAAAAAAATCCCAAGTGCATAACATAGAATGGTATTTGCCCAATGGTCATATTGACACTTTGCACAGTGAGAGAGGAAACCCTCTCCCGTAACATGCATTATTATCAACATCCTTAACTGCAGTAGGCTTTAAATTCTGTTATGTTTTTTTTTTTATATGCACACTTTGTGCCATCAATATCAGATTTGTTGTCTGCTTGTCGTTCATTTAATTTTATAAGCATTTTCTTCACAACTGAGAATCATTTTCATCAACAATACATTTAAGCGAGTAAATGAATCGAAAACTTTACCAAATCAAAAAATCATTAATTTTATTAAGTCTTTTTTTTTAATCCCTTAAAATTGCTGGTGTAGGGCCCAGATTGTGTTAAAATGAAGGATATTGAATTAATATTTGGCGTGTGCCACATGACCTTACGCATGCCAGATCAATCAGGCCAAATCAATTAATTGGTATGATTTTCAATCCCTCTGTTGATATATTTTTTAATAATTGATTTATATAAAAGGTATGCTGCATTTTTGTACCCCTACTGTAATTAACAGGAGATATAAATGTAATCCACTCCAAACAATTGTAAATAATCTTCAGACTGTATCTACATAACATGTTTTAGCTAATAATCGGTTCATTACAAAATTTATATATTAAGAAACTATTCACCGACATGAATGTATTGCCAATCTGTATTGACATTGAATGTTGACAATCATTGGGGTTAAGGGTGAAAGGTGAATTGATGGCTTTTGACAAACTATCATTTTCTTTTTAAAATATTAATCGCTGTTTGTTGTTCAGTATATAACACACTTTAATGCTTCAGCATAAGTAGACTGTCACTAGTTGTCATTGGCATAGATCTATTGAGTGGAAACTGCATTTTAATTTTTAAAAAGCATTATCCACACTGTCAAGTGTCATTTTGGCTATGCTTTGCACACCAAAAATTATACTTTACACCCATTAATTAAAAGTAATCCTCATCTATAACTAGGTTTTCTTTTGAATATTCATACAAACTAAAGCATTACAATTCCCATTTTGAAAACGTGATCAAGTTCGAACAAAATTCTACAACACGTTTGTTTGAATGACGTAATACCCACGCTTCTTGCACACAGCAGCTGATTGCGTGAGATCCGTTTGGCAGGTCAGTGTTGTGACCCTTCGACCTTGAATAGTAAATTTTGGACGTTCACTACACATGGCTCATTGATCAAATTCATCAATGAAATAAATATAAAATGCACCAGCAAAACGATTTCAACAACACAATCTTAAAGCTGTAATTATATCGTATAACAAGTTATGATTAAAGTGAAAAGGACAAACGAAAAAACTAAAGCTTACAAATCCGTTTTACAGTGAAACAGCAACATAAACTTAGCCCCAATAAAATGAAGCCAACATCGTAACTACGTTGACGATGTGTCTTCTTACAAGTAGCTGACATGCACATTACAAAAAAACACCCTCTTGACTTATTGCCATAATTCAGTATAAAAGTTACATATATAACGTAACATTTTTAGTTCTATTTGAAACACGTAGAAAAACGTGCAGACACCGAGACGGGCTTTGGCATAGACTTTGCCCTTACGTGTTTAACAGGTCAACTTACCATGCCCATTAATTTGCACTTCATTCGTATTTTCAGTTGCATCTCCGTTGGTATTTCCACCCTTGCTATCTCCATCGTGTTTTTCATCGGGTGTTGTTATACCTGCCATCACTAGTTACTAACTAAAACACGTGCAGCCACGGTAGTCTTGAAGGACGTCACCCCATATATGGAAAATGTGGACGTACTACTCACTATACAGATTGCCAGTATTGTTTAGTTTTTATTGATGCTATAGCAAACACGTTAATAAATTACTGATATAACAAACTATTTAATGTATCTGTAATATATCTTACAAACATTTATATATTTTGTTGAATTTAGTAATTTTAGTTAATAACAATATATTTAGGTCAGTTGTGTACTTAATAGTCTTTTGTTTCAGTTCAGTAAAGGTCGTGGAACATCGTCATTTTACGAAGATTGCCGAGAAGAGTTCGTTAATATTTATGTTATGTATGAAGATTATTTATTTATTCATTCTTTCATTAATTCGTTCATTCGTTCATTCATTCATTCATTCATTCATTCATTCATTCATTTATCTATTTATTTATGACAAAGGTATGTTAGGTTTTGACAAATTAGAATGATAAAATAATAACTGAAAAAAAGCTGCACTCTCCGACCTTGCAAAACACAAAATATAATATATAATATTTGCATAATTAACTCAAAGATATCAAAACTGTAATGTCTTGCCACTGCGTAAACTGTGGTTTCCTAACAAATCATCGTGAAAAACGGGAGGGGGAGGGGGGTGTAGATGGAGAGAGACGGGGGGGGGGGGGGGGGGGGAGAGATATCTATCTGCATCGCGCATTCATGTAAACAGTTACCGTAACCAGGTTATTTTTTTTTATCCGTATGATGCAAATTGAAACTGTGACGTCAGACATTGGACCTGTTTATCACATACCGATTTTGCATTAATATGAATGTATAAATCGCAGTAAATTAAATTGTTATTGTTGTTGTTGACATTATTAATAATTAATAATAATAATAATTATATTATTATTATTATTATTATTATTATTATTATTAATAGTTAGTTAGCTTCCGATCTTCCCTTCTTGTTAGTTATTTTGTTGTTATCGTTGATTTTTAATCGATAGAAAAGCAGATTAAAAAAAAAAATGTAATTGAAACTTTAAACAAATTAACCTTTGAATGAAACTTCGATAGATTCCGTATATTACGGACATTGTCGGAAACATAACTGTTACGTCAACAATGCGATGACGTTTTTAATATGAACATGGACGTCAAAGTTGCTCGATGTACATTACACATTGAGTAATGTATGAAAGGTATCGTTAAAACTTGACGTCTATGTGAATATTTAACGTTCTCAAGAAAAGAAACTAATAAATTACTTTCTATGAATTTAAAATAATATATTAAAAAAGCTGTCATAACGGCTAGCTGCTATTTCGAGTAATGTCTACATAACGGTGTGCATATCAACAACAGAGGTCAGTGTATTTTATTAAACATTATAATATTATTATATATACTACTCAAAAGAATTTAAGGGTCAGACGATATTTTCGACATTATTTTCTGAATGTCAATTATATTAGCTAGACCATAATGTCACGCATGGTATTGTTCCATTTTGACGAAAGTGGGTCTAAGCAACCCATAAATGAATTAAAATCCACTGTCATTGACACTGTCGACTAGTTCTAATGGCGAAAACATGCTTACATTTGCACGTAAATTAGGGCGAAAGCGAAAGGTCTGCTAAGTGCCCATAACTTGCTTTTTCACAAAGCGCTTCATTTGCACGCTTTGCACGTGTATTCCATGTTCCCAATGCTGAATTTCCGTATAATTGGAGCTTGCGTTCGTGTACAGTGCACACTCCAAATTCGACAATGGTACGACTTCAACTGACTATCGAAGATCGAGGTAGGGCTATTGCTTGGCTTCAGGATGGCAATACGCAAAGAAATGTTGCTCTGAGACTTGGTGTCAGTCAGAGTGTCGTTGGCCGACTGTGGCAACGGTACCAAGCAACGAATTCTGTTCGAAATCGTCCACGTTCGGGAAGAGAGGACCGCTACATCACCAATATGGCTCTACGTCAACGCACAACCACTGCACGCCAATTACGTGACAATCTGTGGACTGCGACTGGAACTCTAGTGTCTGATCAAACCATACGCAATCGTCTGAGAGCCAATAATCTACGCTGCCGTCGCCAGGCTGTTCGACCACCACTCCTACCACGTCACAGAACGGCCAGACGTCACTGGTGCACGCTTCATCTGCGGTGGCAACGTGTTCATTGGGGTCGAGTGATGTTCACTGATGAGTCCAGGTTTAGTCTCCAGTTCAACGACGGTCGGGTTCGTGTCTACAGACGTCCTGGGGAGCGCTTCGCTGACGTTAACGTTAGACAATGTCACCGTTTCGGTGGTGGCAGCGTCATGGTGTAGGGCGGCATCTCTATCCACCACAGGAACCCCCTCTATGTGGTGGATGGCAATCTGAATGGAATCCGCTATCTGACTGAGATTATCCGGCCGTTGGTTCTCCCAGGCCTTCAGCAGATTGGCGGCGGGGCAGTTCTGCAGGATGACAATGCCAGACCCCACTGCGCCAGGGTGGTAACGGACTTTCTCAGACAACAAGGTATCGCCAGGATGGATTGGCCAGCATATTCGCCTGACTTGGCCCCAATAGAGAACGCCTGGGACGAATTAGGCAGGAGAGTTCGGGATAACCATGCCCCTCCGGCCAACCTTCATGATCTGGGTCAACTTCTTATGGCAGAGTGGCAGGCCATTCCCCAAGAGTTCTTCAGATGTCTGATCAACAGCATGAGGCAACGATGTGTCGAGTGTATTCGCGCCAGGGGTGGATTCACACACTATTAAACGAATGTTCTAATGTGTAAAATCCATGTTTGACAACCTTCAACTTTGACAGCATGTCATGTGACTTTCTTGTATACAGTGACGTTTATTTGTGGTTTTTTGTAAATATGGAACAATATATAAAATTTTTGGTGTAGTTTACATCATAAATCTAATACACTCTGAAACTTATTTGGTTATAAATTTTTGACCCTTAAATTCTTTTGAGTAGTATATATAAACGCAAAATATCCAAACACACATTAAAACAATAAAGAAATGCTATAACTGATCCTACATTTTGGTCTGTCCTATTTTTGTTACTTTTTCTTAAAAATACCTAATTTTTCCAACTTTCTTTTCTGCTTTTTTTCTATTACTTTGCCAAGCAAAATTTTAAAATGCTAATTTCGCATATTGTACATATTGCTTCTCTTATTGTAAAAGTCAACAATTATGGGATACGTTTATTACTGCAGCATTATATATCTCCCAATTTGGGATACCATACGATCTGAGCATATTAAATGTATACCTTCAAAGGCAATGTGAGATGAACTTTAAATGCGCTGATATTGTAAAAATTTCCACATCTTCTATAGCCAGTAACTTTAATTTGGATCAACAAACAAATTCCATAATATTATTTGTCTTTATTTCTGGCAGTAAAATGTTAATTAAGTATTATCATATATGTGCTAATATTATTTTTATATTGCAAGCTTTCTTGATTTCCTGTTGTCATAAAATGTTTTGTTTTCTTAGTAATGAATACTGTAGTTAAGCCAATTTAACATGTTTAGTTTTGTTGACAGACAATATTACTATAATGTTAACCGTGTGTGTAACTAATATATAGGGCTTAATTTATGAAGGCATTTTCTTAAATGCAGGTGCTAAAGAATTATAAATACATGTTGTTACGCTTGATACAAAACAACAACCAGGCTTTGTAAATTTGGCCCCCTAATGTCTGAAAATAAAAGCTACACTGGCGTGGGAAGTGGGGGTATGTGCCCCTCTTTTCTTGGTGCAGTAACAGCAGCGATGTGTGTGTGTGTGTGTGCGCGCGCACATGCGCCTCTCTCCCACTTGTTGGCACCTTCCTATGCCTCTGAAGCTATTATACATGTACTGTAGTAGCAACACTTTAATCCAAAATAATTTGTCTATTATATCATTTCTTTAATACATTGCAACCCCCCCCCCCCCCCCCCCAAAAAAAAAAGAGGAAAAAAAAGGTTTCATTGATCATGTTAATTTGGTTTATTATGCTGGAAAATATATCAGCTACATGTATATACATGCACATATTAATTAATAGGCCTACAGTGCATGCGCAGATTCAGACAGGGACCCAATGGGCCTGCCCCCCACCCCTCCCTATTTTTGGTCAAACAATATATATTACAGAATACACAAACAAAATGCAAACTTATCCCGACCACCTTTCAAAGACCTTTAAATTTTTTCTTTCAAATACATATTTTGGGGGGCCCCTCTATTAAAAAAAAATCAGAATCCGTGTGCCTGCAGTGTACATTTTAAAATATAACTGAATAATGTTACCGTTGCATCAGATTTGTGTTCTTTTGCATTATATATATATATATATGTTCAAACTGAGCACCACATAAAAATGTGAAGTATGTTTTCATTAATAATATCACATTTTGGATTTCACAGTCGTTTATCTAATAACAGGTTGAATATTGTTGCTACATAATTATGTTGTTTCAGTCCTATTTTTCCCCCTTCTATTTTCCTACTTTCTCAATATTTTCAATCCTACTTTTTCATACGGGTGTGCTGGTCAGTCTGTAATTGAAAAAAAAAAAATATATATTTCACTTTTATGGTTGTAAAATATTTTTTTAACATTTCAATAATTGAGGGAAGGTGGTAACCAAATAAGATTGCATAACCGGTTTTCAACATTACAATGTGGACTCAGTCAGTATAGGTTATTTATCTTACGTTGAGACACTCGTATTTTACGAATTTAAGTTATAAAATTTCAATGTAATGGTCCTTAAATAATAGAAATCTAGCCTATTTGTTATTCATAGCAATGATGACAATTAGTTATCTGCAAATTTAGGGTTCCAACAACTAGTATCCAACATTATGTCAAGTTAAAGTAGGCCACCACCAAAAGCCCGTTTTCTCATGCTTTAGTTTTAACCTACTGGTAAACTTACATATATCAGGGTATATATTGCCTGTTGTTCATCTCTGAAAGATTATAAAGAAAAGGAATATTTAACAATACCTCAGCATATTTAAAACTCTGGCTATTTGGTTTGTAGCCTATGATCATTTCAACACTTGCTCAAGACATTAAAAGGAATCTTGCTTCCACAACTACCAATGTACCAGTTGTGGGGCACTCATTGGGATGGGAAATCCCCAAGGTTCTCTGAAGGAAACTTATCCCATGTCTTACTGCAATTATAATTAAAAAGAAATGTTTTATTTAATGACACACTCAACACATTTTAATTACACTTATATAGTGACAGTCATATCGTTAAGGACCACAGAGATAGAGAGAAAACTAGCTGCCACCACTCACTGGGCTACTCATTGTGATTAGCAGCAAGTAATCTTTCACATGCATCATCCCAGACACACGAAGGTACATACAATGGCCTGTGTTACACCAGTTGTGAAGCACTGGTTGTAACAAAAAACAGCCCAATGGGCCCACCGACTGGTATCGATACTAGACTGACTACACATTTGGCAAGCATTTTACCACTTGGCCATGTCCCACCACACAATTATAGTTAAGTGCCCTACCACCGAGGTACATCCTGTTGCTAGAACTGGGTCCTAATTCACAGGCTCTCTTTAGCAATATCACATTGTTTTTGCAAGTCTATTTGCATAGCTTTGCGAGATCACAAAGATGCATGATTTGTGAATCAGGCTCCTGATTCTTAAAGGGATAAACCCCTCAATGTCTGGAATTAATGAAGAAACTAATCCCCTCAATCCTATGTGTAATACATTTGTACTATCACACCATTACTAACAGCTTAAAATTCAATAAAATAACAAGTCAGGTGGTGTATTTCATTATAACTTTAATAAAATATCTTGTTCTGTGAAGGACGGAATTCATAAAAGTTACCAGTTAATCAACACTAACAAACTGCCTTCTGAGAATAACAGGGTTTTAACACTTATTTATCTGTTTGTGATGAATGTTTGAAATTTCAGTTCTGTGTAGTCCTATATGTGGAAGTTCATCAGTCTGATTGTGTAGTAGAAAATAAGTGTTGTACTAATTCAATGGTGTACTATAACGATAGAACTATCAATTTGATTGGGTAGTAGAAGATAAGTGTTGTACTAATTCAATGGCATACTATAATGACAGAACCATGCTGTATTAATCTCATAACATTTGTAACTCAGTTTTTGGAACCCTGTTATTTTCAGGTAGCGAAATATCTACAAGTAACTTTACATTATTTAATCCAAGTACATGTACATTGTAATATAAAACATTAATATCAGTGTTCAGGTCTGATCAGTATTTTGGACTGACTTAACTATAATTTGTATAAAAATACTTAAGTACATACAGAATCTTTGTTGTTCATCCAGCAAATAGTAATGAATGAAGTACAGGTAACAAAACAGGCCACCCTTAAAACAAACAGGTTCATGAAAGTTACTGTGACTTTCCTTTATAGACATGTATTTTTCTTCTTCAAATTTCAGCGTTTATCAAATTATAATTTATGGAAATCATTTATGGATTATGCAGAAACAAATTAAGATAACCCATTTCAGTTTTGCATAGCCACCATGAACTTGTAAAGATGTACTAAAGGAGTGAACCAAAAATTGGGTAAATATTCAAAACTAGGCATGTGCGAATGACGTGCTAATGAAACTAACATTTTCACCAATTTGCAGAAGCCTGAATTATGATAAATGCAGGTGGTGTTTTGACTCATATCTAAAAATAAATTTGTAATGATTACTTTTCTTAAGATTTTTATAATGTGACCAACATACATTTTTCTCTTTAAATTTCTCCATTTATTTTTTAATATTTATAAACCTAGGTATTGATTAACCAATTTACTAACAGTGTGAGTCAAGTTATGACAAACATTTGTTAAAAGAATAGCCTTATGGTAGCCCTTTTACATTTGTATACTAGATGCTATTCAACAAGTATATAACACCAAATCAGGAGTATTGTTCTTCTTATGATTTTATAACCTTCACACTCACCCTTCCCCAAAATAGGTAGCACTCTTTAATACACCCACCTCCATCCATTCCTGTGACCGACATATAATCAACATTGTTACACACTGCTGTTTAGCTTGCTCGTTTTTGTTATTTTCAAACTGTTTTATGAGGTAACAAATACTACAACTAGAAAATTATTTGTAAAAGAACATACAGGCTATAACTGGTGTAATATATTTAAAGAATATTTTGATAATTTTACCCTTCTTGTTACATAATTGTTGAATAGCCCTGGCTAATAAAATATTTGAAATCAAGGTTATGTAAACTTGATAACCATACCTGTACACATCAACAAGCAGAAATCTTAATTGAGATTACAAATAATAGGGACAAGTAGTGATTTTTTCTTCTGAGAAGGTCTGAGATCAAAATTATAATTATCACAGATGAGGACTCACTACAAATTGAATACACTGATGGGATGAGGACCACAACTATGAATACTTGTGTTAAATACGAGACTGTATAAAAAATTGCTGATGGAATGAAGAATGTGACAGGACATGACTATATAAAATACATATTACAGATGAGAATAAAGATTATAAAATACTATAGTTGGGACAAGGATAGTACTGGGAAATAAAATGTTACATATGTTTAGCATATTACAAAACAAGAATTCCATGGAATTAAATGTCTCATTGACCATAAACTTAGTGGGTGTCACCGATAGTTGGTGTCCATAGATGCTCATCTCAATGCATGTGTATTTTGTTTTGTATTTTTTGTTTTTTAAAAACCCAACTTCAATTAAAATGTTAACTTGATAAATAATTTTTAAAACATAGATTGAGATAAAACATTCATAGATGTAACTATAAACCATGATTCACTGATGTAGGACTTAATGTGAGACATGGAGCTATATGTAAATGCTAAACTTTATTGTTGACAAAATGCAAAAGTTGACATTGTCGTTGGCTTAGCTGCTGCGGTCAGAAAAGTAATACCTGTATCTCACCTTTTTGTTTTGTAAAGGTGAGACAATAAGACAGTAAAACAATATCACCCAAAATAAGACAAGGGAAAAGGACAGTCACTAATAATAATGTCCAAAATTTAATCATACAGTAAATCAGACAATGGACGGACAGTAGATAACAAAATGGATAGACATCATACAATAGATCACAAAATGGATAGACATCATACAGTAGATCACAAAATGGATAGACATCCTACAGTAGATCACAAAATGGATAGACATCATAGAGTAGATCACAAAATGGACAGACATCATAGAGTAGATCACAACATGGATAGACATGATACAGTAGATCACAAAATGGACAGACATGATACAGTAGATCACAAAATGGACAGACATGATATGGTAGATCACAGAATGGACAGACAATGATGTTTGATTGTACTGGTAAGTAAAACTACATGAATCGTAATGATGCCTGAATAAGGAAACATAATATTATGTAAATAAAGATCTTGTAATCACACAAACCTTGAGAAAATATATTTATTAATATGAAAGGCAAGATATAATAACTCTTTCAATCAATGCACAGAATATGATTATTTTATAATCTGCTTAAATGTTTGCTGGAATGTAATTTACTGGAATGAACAGACCTACATGAGCACCACAGACCTGTATGTACATAGTACGTGTTGTGCCAGGAACATGCAGACTGCAATGGCTAAATATATAAACATGTACATGTATACTTGAGTTAGGGTGCTTATAATGTCCATGTGCTACAGAAATAATCTATATAGAGAGAATATAAAAGAACATTTTGTTTAGTTTATACAAAATTCATCTAGTACATTTTAAAGCTTCAACATAATCTCCATCATACGGTTAAAACTTGTAGGTTTGTCCAATGGCCACTGATGAATGCATGCCATACTTGGTGATATATTTAGGCTATCTGCCTGAGACCGTAAGTTGTATTTGAAAGAGGGGGTGGGTTGAGAACCATTAAACTATAATATTGTTTAAAATGTATATAGTTGAAAGTTTGTTTTGTTTAATGACATAACTAGATCAGATTGATTAACTGATAACCAATTGTCAAATATTTGGTAATTCTAACATATAGTCTTCAGACGAAACATGCTAAATTTTTTACTAGAGCAACAATGGATATTTTATATGCACTTTCCAACAGGCAGGACAGCACGTTTCACTGCCTTTGATGTACAGTTGTTAACAATGTATAAAAACAATTTTAAAAATCATGCCATAACTTGCATAAAAAAATAGTGTTTTAACATTTTTACAAGTATAGTACATGTTTAACGGTCTATAAAGTTGTGCCACAAATTCACAACCTACATTTAAAGATAAATCACAAACATAACCACTAGTCCACATTATGTACACACACATACAAAGATATAAACCTTTATTAAACATCTGATCATGTGAGCAGATTCATATGAACATTCTTCATAAAATATTTCAAGACTATTAGTTTATAAAAGAAAAATCTCAACACACATTTTTCAAAAAGTATATATTTAAAATATTAATTTTGGATGACATATTATATTAATTTATAATTTAAAAAAAAAGAAAAAAAAAAGTTTGGTATGCATGTAGCAAATAATGTCAACTATGCAATACCACAATGTTCACTAACATTGTGGTATTGTACCATGTGAATTTTTTGTTTAATCTTGTGATCAGTATTATTTTACTGGAATAATCATTTATAGAAAGGTGTAGTCCTAATAAATAAGTAAAAATTTATAATCTTAATAATATTTTATGATAACAATTTACTCAGTATTTGTAATGCTAAGTCAATACTGGGGACTTACTGCCCATGGTCTTATCTTTACTTTACATGAAATATTAAACAGATCAGCAATGTAAATGCCCAGTTGGTCTGCAACTTGACAATAAAATGAATTGTATTTTTATTTGATAAAAGCAACTTGTAGATATTAAAGGCTGATACCACTAGATTCTTGTGCCTGTGTTGTTGAAAGCAACATCTGTTGGCATTTTGTAGATATTAAAGGTTGATACCACAGGACTCTTGTGCCTATGTTGTCTTAGTCTCTTATAAGAGACTCAGCTTGATATCATATAAAATGCAAACAACAATGTACAATCAACAATAAAACAATAATTGAGCACTGAGAATGATATAAAATTGTATCCAAATACATTTAAATTCACAACTATTAAGGCAGAGAATAAACATATGAAGACTAATCGATGTTTACCTTAATAAAGAGAAACAGATTCTCACTTTAACTAGATATTATTGTCCACAACTTTCTCATGTTTTTAACCTGTAATTCACCAACAGTTTTTCTTTTTGAATATGAAACAATAAACAAAGTACTGATGACCCATTAAGCTACAGCTACCAATTTTTTCTTCTTCGAAAAACCATCCTAATATTTTAGATCTTTATAGTAAACCATAAATAAATTGAACATAAACGTTAAAGATAACCCTTGCAATGCAGAAGGCTGCCTCAGCAAAAAAACATTGATTTTGCTTCAGCTTTTACACTGGGATTGTGAAATGCTGATGAATGAGAGCTTAAGTGAAATGCCAAGAGGATACCAAGACACAGTATTTCATGTGGACCTTCATTCTGCTAGTGTGCTGGTTCACGTAAACTGCCAATCAGTTATGTACTAAACTGTACCATGCACCAATTGGTTATGTAGGACACCGTAACATGTTCTGATAAGTCACTTTACCAAGCGTATTCTTTAATGATTTGCAATAAAATATGTCTTAGTTACAGGATCAGCTGGAAATACTGTAACCTGGGCCATGCTTATAAAGCGTTTAAGAGTCTAGACTCAATTTCAAATGATGTCACACACACAGGCAGTTTGTATGGTGTTTCCATGAAGTTAAAGTGTCAAGACACTATTAGCGTCTTCGAGTTCAGACTCTAAAAGTTTTATAAGCTCCAGGCCAGGCTGGGAATTTAACAGGATTCAGTGCTTCCATGAATCCCAGATTTTAGATCAGAAGTGTAAGAGTATGATATAAAATCGCAAAATATCTATATTATATCGTTGGTACAATTCCGGTTATTAAAATGCAAGTTCAATGCAAGTTTAAGGTAAATGATTAGGGTTATGCATATTTTGCATAACCGAACAATCGGTAACCTAAGTAAAGATTTTTAAATATTGTCTCTTGTGACACTTCCATTCCAACCAGTGTTTAATGCCAACAACATAATGCTGGAGTAGGGAATAAGTACTATTTTGTATATGTTCAACATGCATAGAACGTGAATCTGAACGAAAACCTTCTGAAAAATGCACACTGATCATTGGAATACCGTAAGAATATATTAGCCATTTCTTTTAACCCTTTCCTCCCTAAGTTTCATTATACTGACCAATTGAGACAACCTGGTCAAAAGTAGTTTGCTGGGTTGAAAGGATTAAAAAGAAGCCCAACCCCTCTACATTCTAGTTGGTGGACTGCATGACCGAGACTTCCTGTGAATGAAGTGTGGTCTAGCACTAGATCTGGCTGAGTAAGGATTAGTAATAGACAACCTTGTTCTACGGCGTTTGTCCCGGGACTGTTTGCCACCATTGTTATGTCTCAAATCCATGTCCAGTTTTGTCTTACATGCAGAACCGTTCTCGTTGGCTGTAGCTCCTCTTTCATTGTTCACTGAAGATCTCTTCGAACCAAGAGAAACATTTGGCATTGCTTCCTTATGAGTTAAATATGTCATGGAATCATGTTCCATGGTCATAACAGGAGGTACTGCAGATTGCATCTCATTTTCCAACCGTGGGATTGACACATCTGTGGCCGGAACCTGAGACTCTTCCAGAAATGGATGAGTTTTGTTGAAGGACCTCCAAAATGAACTATGCATGGGTTTTAAGGAATTGTTTGTAGAATAGTTGACCCCTGATTGTGCAGGACAGTTGGTGTAATTGTAAGGCAAGGGTTGCTGCTGGGCATTTTTTATAAGGTGCAAAGTAAAGCAGCAGCAGTTTATGTTTTTTACTTCATAGTCCATATCAAGATGAATGCACTGAAAAAACAAAATTCAACAGACCATGGTAAACTACCTTCATATTAAGATGCTTATCAAAATAAAAAATAATAAACTTACCCTCTTTTTAAAACAAAAGATGCTTTTATAAAGTAGCATTCGAGACATTTGCTGTAAACAATACTGTAAAATTCAACATTGATACAAAACTAATACACAGGATGAGTCTGTTTTAACTTTGTGAAACAAATAGATACATGGCTAAGCTGTCAATGCAACTGATATCAGTTCTTACAATCAAGTCTGCCGGGGTTTTTATTCAGTAGATTTAACACAATTGAATGTTATTCCATGTCCAGATGACCTTCATTCAACCAATCAAAACACAACCCACATAAAGCTATCAGAAGCTTGATACATTGAACATTCATACATAACAAATATAAAATACTTACCAGTACATCTATCTCAAATCATTTTTATTTATTTTTTGTACAATATATTTTTTAAAGCATATAAATAAACATCAAGAAAAAATATCAGATCATTGTAGTATTTTAATTTTATGTCACTGGTTTAATGGTTTAAATGTTTTTCTTTAAATTACATTAAAATATATACATATATATTTTTAGTAGAATGGGAAAGTTTTAATCTTAATGAATGTAATGAAAATAAGTACTGAAAAATCTAGCAAGATACATGCATACATGTGCAAGATAATTACACAGGGCTTTAGATTGCACCGAAGCTGAGGGGATAAATGGCGTGCACAAAATAAGCAAGTCCAAATTAAGTACAAACATGCTAACCTCAGATTATTTCACCTCAAAATCAATAGATTGAAATGTATTTCTGAATATATACAATTCTTTACTAGTTGTTAAAGGCATATTGTCACAGACTTTTGACCTATTAAATGGCCTAACAAAGTATTACATGAAATTTTTTTTTTTTGATTTGCCTCTAAATGTACTTTATTCAACCGTCTATGTAAGCACCATATCCCACTTATTAATGATATTTTGTAAAAATAATTGAATTATGGCAATGGTCCATAATTTAAAAACTAATATTGCCAAGAGGGTTGACATGGATTTCACTCCATCATGGTTCAGTTAAGGAATTAAAATAGCCTGATTTGGTTTCCAAAAATTAATGTAATTTTCATTTATTATTATTGTTTTGAGATATAAGATTCTTAAATCTGTGACAGTATGCCTTTAATAACAGCTGGTAAAGAATTGTATATATTATATAATAACAGTGCTATTAACATTATTGCATTAAAAAGACCTTGGTATGCTCAGAATGGACAATAAACCTGCTGTTTCCAAATTAGTGAGATCTAAAGCCCTGTACATGTATTTTTATAATGTTAATTTAAAAAAAAGCATACGGCTGAAAATATTTACCGGCCTCGGTGGTGCAGTGGTTAAGCCATTGGACTACAGGCTGGTAGGTATAGGGTTCGCAGCCCAGTACTGGCTCCAACCCAGAGCGTGTTCTTAAGGGCTCAATGGGTAGGTGTAAGGCCACTACACCCTCTTCTCTCTCTCACTAACCACTAAAGAACTAACCCACTGTCCTGGACAGACAACCCAGATAGCTGAGATGTGTGTCCAGGACAGCATGCTTGAACCTTAATTGGATATAAGCACGAAAATAAGTTGAAATGAAATTAAAATATTTAGTGTTACTACATTAGTAGTGCTAATTAAGATACAACATGCTATTTAAAATGATGACATAATGTCTATAAGGAAAGAGACAGACGATAGCATACATCAGCAGCAAACTACTAGTACTAACTTATCTAGCCGAAAGATCTTACCTGAGAGCATCCATCTATAATTCAATTAGTCTCAGACAAAAGGAAATTAATATTTGTGTAATGGCACCTCAGCACTCTCTGAACTACGACTATTAGGTGTCTAATATATATGGTTATCTTGACATTTACCCAAGAAAATCAGCTGCTGCCACACAGGTTACTAGTGAAATCCCTTCTAATGTTAATGCTACACCAAATACGGTTTTGCCAATATGCTTTGAACTGGAAGTTGATCATCACACTGTTGCTACACTGGCCATGAAAGCGCATCGAAACTGATTGCAAAGAAACTGGCGTAGTGTTTATGGTGGTTTGGAATAAAATGTTTTTAGGATTGGGTGTGTATAGCGACGTTTATCGCGTTTTGGCGATGAAACTCTTCATATATATATGTCTAAACTGGTATGATTATATTAAAACAGCATGTGATATCTAGAAACTGGTATAACTTCCACTTACAAAAAATCCACAAGAAAACAAATCTGCTATATGCACATACAGCAATCAATGTTCTAGACAAAATGTGTTGACAACAGTGCACTACATTAAACTGCTTGGGTTACAGGCAGGTGCAAGTGCCAAAAGGAAAAAGAAAAAAGTACAATACATAAGCAGTGCAAGGTTAGGCTACAGACTGCGCTGGGTGAGTGAAACCACCATCTACACAATGTTGTCTATGAGAGGTTGAAAGCAAGGGTGCACATACTTACTGCACAAGAAGAAAATTAACAGCCAGTTTATGGCTGGGTATCAGTTCCACACTCATAGCACCGCTGACAACAAAAAGACAAACACCATGTTGACACAAACTTCGTGAAAAACATTTTCTTCCTCTCTCTTTCTTTCACATTATAAACATGTAGTGACTTTGTTTGTGAGTGACTGGCCTCGGTGGTGTCATGGTTAGGCCATCAGTTTACAGGCTGTTCGGATCCCAGTCAAGGCATGGGATTTTTAATCCAGATACTGACTCCAAACCCTGAGTGAGTGCTCTGCAAGGCTCAATGGGTAGGTGTAAACCACTTGCACCGACCAGTGATCCATAACTGGTTCAACAAAGACCATGGTTTGTGCTATCCTGCCTGTGGGAAGCGCAAATAAAAGATCCCTTGCTGCCTGTCGTAAAAGAGTAGCTTATGTGGCGACAGCGGGTTTCCTCTAAACAAAAACAGTGTCAGAATGACCATATGTTTGACGTCCAATAGCCGATGATAAGATAAAAAATCAATGTGCTCTAGTGGCGTCGCTAAATAAAACAAACTTTACTTTTACTTGTTTGTGAGTGACAAATTATTGCTTCAAGAAGACAAGACTTAAACTCTGGGCCCAAATTTTCAAAGCTATCTTAACACTATCATAGCATTATCGTTTTTACGATATCGTAGCACTAACATAGCTTTGAAAATCTGTTGCCAGATTCATACATACAGGTCCACCTGGGTAAGACGATAACGCTAAAGCTCAGTTCATACATACAGGTCCACCCGAGTAAGACAATAACACTAAAGCTCAGTTCATACATACAGGTCCACCTGGGTAAGACGATAAAGCTAAAGCTCAGTTGATACATACAGGTCCACCTGGGTAAGACGATAACACTAAAGCTCAGTTCATACGTACAGGGCAACCTGAGTAAGACAATAACACTAAAGCTCAGTTCATACGTACAGGGCAACCGGAGTAAGACAATAACACTAAAGCTCAGTTGATACATACAGGGCAACCTGAGTAAGACAACAACACTAAAGCTCAGTTCATACATACAGGTCCACCCGAGTAAGACAACAACACTAAAGCTCAGTTCATACATACAGGGCAACCCGAGTAAGACAACAACACTAAAGCTCAGTCCATACATACAGGGCAACCCGAGTAAGACAACAACACTAAAGCTCAGTTCATACATACAGGGCAACCCGAGTAAGACAACAACACTAAAGCTCAGTTCATACATACAGGGCAACCCGAGTAAGACAACAACACTAAAGCTCAGTTCATACGTACAGGTCCACCCGAGTAAGACAATAATACTAAAGCTCAGTTCATACATAAAGGTCAACCCAAGTAAGACAATAATACTAAAGCTCAGTTCATACATACAGGGCAACCTGGGTAAGACAATAACACTAAAGCTCAGTTCAAACACACAGGACACCACAAATAAGATAACAGCACTAAAGTTCAGTTCATACGTACACAGTAACCTGAGTTGGACAATAACACTTGCATAGGGGACAACCAAAGTACGACAATAACACTCAAATTCAGGTTCATACAGACAGAGCCACCAATTAAAACAATAACATACAAAGATTCACACAGACAGGGCCCTTGAGTGAACCAATAACACCCACCCTCAAGTCCATACAAACAAGGTGACCTAAGTAAGACAGTAACACCCAAGCTCAGATTTGTACAGATTCAGCAGGGCAAGACAACACTTATCACCCAATCTCAGGTTCATACAGACACATCCACCAAATATAAGCCAAAACCAGTTATACCCAAACTAAGGTTCACACAGACAGGGCCGCCCAATCTCAGCTTCATACAGACACATCCACCAAATATAAGCCCAAAACAGTTATACCCAAACTAAGGTTCACACAGACAGGGCCACCCAATCTCAGGTTCATATAGACACATCCACCAAATATAAGCCCAAAACAGTTATACCCAAACAAAGGTTCACACAGACAGGGCTGCCCAATCTCAGGTTCATACAGACACGACCACCAAATATAAGCCAAAAAACAGTTATACCCAAACTAAGGTTCACACAGACAGGGCCACCCAATCTCAGGTTCATATAGACACATCCACCAAATATAAGCCCAAAACAGTTATACCCAAACAAAGGTTCACACAGACAGGGCTGCCCAATCTCAGGTTCATACAGACACGACCACCAAATATAAGCCCAAAACAGTTATACCCAAACTAAGGTTCACACAGACAGGGCTGCCCAATCTCAGGTTCATATAGACACGACCACCAAATATAAGCCCAAAACAGTTATACCCAAACTAAGGTTCACACAGACAGGGCTGCCCAATCTCAGGTTCATACAGACACGACCACCAAATATAAGCCAAAAAACAGTTACACCCAAACTAAGGTTCACACAGACAGGGCCAACCAAGCCTGAGGTTCATACAGAGAGAGCATCTGAGTTTGACAGTTGCACCCATGGTCAGGTTCATTAAGACCATACACCCTAGTAAAGTTATAAAACCCATGGTCAGGTTGATTAAGACCATACAAGTTACAACATAGTAAAGTTATAACACCCATGGTCAGGTTGATTAAGACCATACAACATAGTAAAGTTATAACACCCATGGTCAGGTTGATTAAGACCATACAACATAGTAAAGTTATAACATCCAAGATCAGGTTGATTAAGACCATACACCCTAGTAAAGTTATAACACCCAAGTTCAGTAACAGTCATGATGCAAGGTTCAACATACAACTAACATAAGGGAGAGTCAAAAACATGCTATTCTACCCTGATTCTATGAAAAAGTGTAGTGTTTTTAAACATTAATTCATTCCCTAAATGAGAGGTCATAGGCACCAGAAGCAGCAGCAGGGGGCAGAGGGTCACTAGCCTCCCAACTTGAAAATTAACCATTACCCCACATTTGAATTGAAAGTCACATTAATACATATAGCTGCCCCACCCCCACCCGTTGCTGGCATCTTCCGACGCCTATGTACATATGCATTCTAAATAACATTATTAAAAATTTAAATTATCTTATTTTACTTCCATTACACGACTTTATACATTTTAAAAATAACAATTAAAAAAATTAAACACTTCTATTATAGTTCCACACTGATTCTGTACATTGTACAGATACATACCTGTACATATGTAACATTAGGAATAAAGTTTAATTCATTGTTGAATGAATCTGATTGGATCTCCACTAAAATCTACACTGGTGCACTTTGCAGTAGGTTTATCAACTAAATAGACCCCAATCAAGACTCAACTGTTGCAAAAACTGATGGATAAGAATGTAACCAAGCTTTGAATTGGATTAAGTATTAACCACCTGAAACATAAGGCACTAATCTAGCTGTCACAATGAAACACTATGATATTTACCAATAAGGCAAGAACATTTGTTATTATATTACCCAGGCATTTATGTTGTTTTTATAAGTCTGGCTGGTCAAAGTGCAGCATTTTTAGTCAAATCAATGCGTTTATTTACACTGTGCATACAGAAGTAGTTGACAGGAGCTGATGTCACTTCCCTTCCAAGCTAGAATACCGGAGACGATGAGATAGAAACAAAATGGCTGCCCCTAGTTAGCAGGAATAATCATGTTTTTTTTATTAATTCTAAAATTACGCATTTTTCATTTCTTAAACTGCCAGTATGTGTCGGTGGTCCGGGTATGCTTGTTCATATTTGACTTTACCTTTAGACATGAGTAGGAGATACTACTTGAAATCAGATACATGTGGATCAGTGTTACAATATATACCATAAGCTGTGTAGCATGTCACATTTGAACGGTAGCACACTTATTCATCAAAGATAGGCTACCGGTACTTATATTTAAGACACGTTTTTATTAAACATTAAACCATTATTTTGCTTTATACTTCCACTACAAACATTTTATTTTATCAGGCTGAAAAAAAAATGCATGACAACTAAAAAACCCATATATTTAAGTGTATTTTGCTTAACCTTTGTGAATATAATTAAGACTAAAAGTAGGTAGTGTTTCTTCAGTCATATGATGAGAATCTGACCTATGGCAATATGACTGTGACATATATAACAAAGTAAAACAAAAATGACACCAGCTCCAAGAAACCAAAACATATGACCGTTGAAACATTAATATTAAAATAATTTGATGTATACTATCGCATACACATGATAAACTTTGTCACCGTAATTCTCAAAGATTCAGAAATAAATAAAATTAAATAAATAAATAATTAATAAATGTAAATGTCACTATGAAAAATTCCCCCAAATTAGTTGTAATGTAAGACTAAAATAACAATAACTCACACTTTTATCCAATTTTTATTTTTCTAGCACTTTTTCGAAAAATGTAACTAAAAACCAATGTGTGTGTCTAATTATGACAAATGCATATATATTTTTAACATACCGACCATAGTGTGAATGTAACTATTTTGTAATCCTTTCACGGAACCATCTTGAGACCTGTCTCTAAACCATCACAACAAAATTGACAATAAAACTAACAATGTTTTAAAATAATTTACCTTTTTTTCTTTATATTTATCACATTAAAATAACTTTTCCATGAGTTTTGAATTAGATAAACACTTACACTGCAAACATTTGTTGTGTCATCACCACAACAGCATTGGCACAGAAGAATATCCATGAGACCTACATTCTGAAGAAAAAACAGAAGAATTCAATGACACCTACCGGTATATGTAAATGCATATTTCAGAAAAAGTAAGAATATTGTTGATATCTATATTCCGACAAATCAAGAAGATTATTTTTGACACCTATATTAAAAAGAAATTCTTCGAATATTCATGCAACCTACTGCAATATTCTAAACATATAAGCAGACATTCTTGAAAAAACATAACATTAATACAATTTATATTCTGAATAATAAGAACATAAAAATTCTTGAAAACACTAAATATAAAACCTATGTTCTGAAATATTTTTAAATACTCATTTCTCAAAAGCAATGAAGAATGTTTGTGACATCTTAAAAAAATAAAGTAAGCATTTACATGCTTCCTTGTATGATTTGAATTTGTTTAATATTGTGAAGTGCTGGATAAATCTGTAGGTGACGTACACTCAGAAGCAAAATGTTTATGTGACTAGCTGTGTAGAAATGACTATTTCATGCAAAAATCTAAGTTCTAAACACAAAAACCACCCACTGTTGTAAGAGAACCAAGTACCCGTAAGCCAACAAATTCAGCTTATCTCAATGGGGTTTTACTGGACAAATGTCAAGGGAAATCTCATTAACCACAAACAACTAACCCACTGTCCTGGACAGACAGCCCAGACAGCTGTGGTGTGTGCCCAGGACAGCGTGCTTGAACCGTATAATTGGATATAAGCACAGAAATAAGTTGAAAATAAAGGACTACTTTAACTGACTTGGCTGTCAAATGTGAATGGGTAATAGTCAGAAAACTAAGGCAACCCCACCCTACCTAATTAAATTATATATCAAACATCAAATAACTATGAATAATATAAAAAGCATGAAAAACTAAACTCAAGAACCATAATTCAAACACAACACAGAAAGAGATTTCACCATGAAAGGCAAGTGATCACTCCCACTCCCCTCCACACTCACCTAGAAAGTTTAAGGAGAGTTGCAAACTGATTGCTTTGCAATAAAACTTTAAATATATTATATTTTAAACTTCATGTGATTGATTGCCTAGCAACATTTTAGGAAAGTGATAATCAGCTTGCCTTGATTTTGTTCATGACGAATATTGCAAAAATGTTCAAGCTTAAAATTATACTGACATGTAACAAACAATTGGACATATGAAATTATTTATCCTATAACTTACCCATGGTATACATGTCATATACCCATGTGATAATTTAGTGTATTGATCCGGTTAATAATGGTATGCAAATTTCAAGGTCTCTAGGCAATGTCTTACTGTGGATGGGTCATTTGCTTACAAGCCAACAAGACCTGTATATACCTGAGCGTAACGTTTTCAAAGATTTAGTTAAAATGTGTGACATCAACCTAATTTGTGCTAATCGTGATGACGTCATATTACCGACAAATACCAATTAACATAGATTCGATTTTACATATTAAAAAACACTCTTGATGAATCCTCTATATATTACACTGTAATTGTAGTAATTTTAAAAGTAAAATCATGCCACTTGTGAAAAATATGCAAAAAACCCAACAACAAATCATCCTCTTAAAAAAGTCGAAACAAAAAGCCACAATAATAACAAAACAAGTTCTTTTTGAATTGTAAGACATCGGTAAATCATTAGGTACCTCCCAACAAGCTCTTGAAGTCTGAAATGAATAGGTTAATTTGATTTAATTTTGTCAGAAACATGTTGCTGTGCATAAACTTAATCTGAGTCAAACCTGTTTTATTTCTAGTGTTGAATAGAAAATGTAATTTTGCATCAAATAAGTATACACTGGTTTTTTCGTCGTGGTTTGTTTTGTTTTAGTTTGTTTCAACTTTCACTGCACCAAGTAATTAAAAATTACTGGAATCTTTTGTTATGCTTGCAATTCTTTGTACAAATAAACTCCAATATGACTATTTTTATATCAATCCACACTTTTCATGTACATGTATGTAAATGTTTACAATTTACACTTTTCATGCCCCGTGGTGACGTTATTAAACAAAGATTACGTATCACTTATTCTGACCCACTGGACTGAATTAGACAGCTTTTGCATAGGGATAGATTTTTTCTTGCATACCAGACAGTTGAATACATCTACTTCCAGTGTGATGGATAGACCTGTCTTTCTCTAGGGACAGACAGGTATCACGCGCAGACTGACGTCATTTAGTCAAAACTACGCAACTAAGTTTCTTTTCCCCAGCCATCTTGATCAAATAATTGCATTAATATCTATAACATTAATCAGTCTATTATGATAAATTTTTCGGAGGTTCTGCTATATATGGTGGAACATTTAATATAAACATAAATACAACTTCACAAGCCAGCCGTAAATGACAAAAGCAAAATTGATAACAATTAATGATGTCATTGCAGTGCAGTTGAAGTTACATCACAACAGTTAAGATGCTTGTTGTTTTCTGTGACATACAAATCTATTGATCCTTTGTTTCCGTATTTTTAAAACTAGTTAGGTATGCAAGAAAAATAATCAAACACTCATGGCTGTTAAAGACAGGTAAATCCCAACCCTTGAGTTACAACTGTTTTGTCTGAAACTCGCCAAGGCTCATGTTAGACAAACAGTTGTATCTCTCGGGTTGGGATTGCCCTGTCTTCAACAGCCACTCATGATAGATTCTCTCTGTCTGACCCTTGGGCTAGATGATTTCTAAATAAGCCCAACATCATAACTTATGTTTTATGATGACTGGTGCCATAACTCATGGTTTTCAGAATTCTGTTGAATTACTTACCGGTTATTCCCCATGTTGCATTTCACGTGGAATCATTGTTTTAAAAATACTTAAAATAAATTAATATTTTCAATGTTTTGTCACATTTTTATGTTATTGAATAATGTGGACTATATTTTCGCATGTAACATTGTGTAGATGAAATGTTTATGAATTGTTCGAGAATAAACAAACCTTAGTTAACAAAAGTAATATTTTGTTACCGTAATTAAATGGGCAAGAAAAAGAATCAATCAACATTATGTGGTGTAGATACGGCAATTCCAACCTATGGGACCAATGTTGAACCTCAGCAGGACTCAAACTGGAACAAATTTTGTTGCCACATTGTATAAAAATTAGCAACTGGCTAATCTGGCAATCTACAGGGTGAGCCCTGTCTTGGACCTTGCCAAAAAAAAGAGAGAAAAAAGTTGTCCTATAGGTTGGAATTGCCATATCTATACTCATAAGCCTATGAGATGGGGGTGTGTGTGTGTGTGTGTGTGTGTGTGTGTGTGTGTGTGTGTGTGAGCAGCTGTCATCCTAGCACTGGAGCAAAACTTCAAATTCGGGCAAAAATGATACAGATATTCTGGCAAAATGTGCTAACCTGAGACCTTTCTACCATGTATTTCTAACATTCTACGCTCAAAATTAGTTGTAATCCATGTAAAAATGTGTAGTGATTCATTTGCAACCCTATATAGCTGTTTGGTAATACAGTAATATGATTAAATGTTATCCAGACTCTTGCAAAAGCCAGCTTGCACCCCAACAAAAATTGGAGTCTGTATGCCTATGTCATAATGGTGATTGATTCCATTAACAATTGACTGCAATTATATTATATTTTGGTTCATGTTAGTATGATCCAGATAAAAATTCACTAGGTCTACTTTAAGTTAATATAATTTTACTAATTAATAGTAATAATCAGATATGACACCTAAAGAGGGAGTTAGAGCTTAAAAATACTAACACTTGGTGGTGGTGGTGGTGGGGGGCAGGATATATACAGTGTTCTCGCTGCTCCATTTAAGCAGGGCGGCCTGTCCCGCTATTGCATTTTGCTGCCCTCCTTTTACGTTCTCCACCCTCCTTTATTTTTCTGCGCCCCTCTTTATTTTCAGCACCCTACTATATTTTCCAGCACCTATCACCCATTTGGAGGTTTAATACATAGACAAAACTATGTGGTTTTGTATTTATTACATACCCTAAATTGGAAAATTTTTCCAAGTAACACTGCTAGCTAATGACGTGGATTTCTAAATTTACACAACTAGGTCAGCTGTGTTACTACGCGGACTGAAGAACCACCAATTATTACACATAGTAATATAGTTCTATTTAAACAATAAACAGAAATAAGAAAGAACGAGTGAAAAGTTACCTATAATTTTAATGATATTGTTTAAAATGCCTTTTAAAGACAATGTAATAGCTAAAATTCACGAACAATATAATATTTAATTTGCTCGTAATACGTCAGAAAACCTTCAGCGTGCCAGTTTTATCAATGAAGAAAATGTCGAGAATTGTTCACTCAGTGTCTGTTTTCTTTTATTGATGTTCATGGAATTATTCGTTGCTTAGAAATTTAAGTTTATATTAAATGTGCCTCCATAAATCATCGCTCCACTGAATAATCCGGTTGACAGTTCATTCAAGTTTTCTACGTGAAGAGACGGTACATGTGACAGCATTGTTGCTGAAGTCGACGACAGTCACTTTTCGCACCCCTGTTTCGGCTTCGTACACAATAAATATAGCATATCTTACCGTAATTTCACTAGAAATCCATATTTCGTAAAAGGTACAATTTTTTAATCACAAGATTTTGTTCAAACACACCCAGGTGCATTAGTAATGTTAAAAAAAAACAAAAAATGCAATACCAATATTACATTGGAATTTTTCCAAAAAGGAAACGTCATGTACCCAGTTTATGGTTATTTAAGGAGATGCAAACCGACGTCATTTAAATTAAAAATTAGCTGTATTATTACAATGCTTGCCCACATTAAAATAAAAACTAGTCTACTAACCTTGACCCCTGTCAAATTCCTATAACAAGCAGACAACACTGTTTACAGGTCAGTACTTTTTTTTTTTTTCATAATTCTGGACAAAATATTAATTTGAAGTTTTGAAAGATGAAATAAATAAAAGGTACCTTTTGTCAAATATATTATATCACAAAATTACGATTGGAGATGTTTTATTTATTGAATAAGAATAAGAACTGTGTATGAAGCCAAAACAAGGGTCCAAAAAGTGACTATCATCAACCTTAACTATCGTGGATTAAAAGCTTGTTGGTTAGTAGTGTTCCCGTCTCAAGTTTTGGTATCGCGCTCATTAAATTGTAAATATTTGTCACCGTTTTCGTCTGTTTTCAGTTCAAATTTTCCACAAAATAGCATTTTAAACAACCAAGCACAAACTTTGTTTACATATCGCGAAGGGCATTCCCGGTAACCATGTGCTATAAATAGTAGCGTTGAATATGGTATAGTTCCGGCAGTTGAGTTGAATACGGAAAAGTGTATTTCATTTTTGTATTCAGGGCTGTATTTATATAGTAAGATTTATTGGGTATGTAATAAAAACTAAAAAAGTTATATTTTATTTGAGCAATGAAAACATTTTTATTTTTTACAGATTCGACAATCTCTGATTGAAAAAAAAAAACCCCCCACTTATTTGGTGCCAAATTTGTCACGTGATCAGAATGGTCATTCTGTCTTTTGTTTCCACTAACTATCGTCTGATATTTTGTCCTCAATTGCAGATATAACTGTTTGTAACTGATGATTTTTACTTTCTGTCATTTCCGTCATTCTGTTTATTCAGCAGTTCTTTATAAAATATTATAAACTTTTCATTCTGGGGGGATATCACCACTTATAAAAACAACCGAAGTGGTAGTGTTTATCATTAAAATAATTTATCTTGGGTGTCAAAATAATATATACACAGTCTGTACAAAAATGAAACTATTTTATCACAGCGATCGATTCATTCGATGAAGATGGAAATAACAAAAAATGTATCCGACATTAGGGGATCATTTTACAAACATCTTTATTGTTTTTCGAAAATCTTGAAATCTTTATTAAAAATAATAATATTAAAACTTTGATTGGTTCAGCAAAACCAGAACTGCCTATGAATGTCAGACCGATAACATCTTTGGTTAAATTAAAAGATGTCTGCTTGTAGTTCGTATAAACATTTTTGTAGGAAGTATGTTTTTCCACAAAGTCAACCAACACACAACAATATGGTTTTTTTTTTTTTTTTTTTTTTTTAATGGTGTGGCACCGTGCGGCCGCCCTCCTTTAATTTTCACCCAGCGAGAACACCGATATATATTTACAGAATAGACCTAACTGCAGCATTTGACTCTTTTTTTTTTCCACTAGCCGTCGGCATGGCAATAATAGTTATTTACTAGCCCAACATTGAATATCACTAGCCATGGGAGTGGGGCTACCATAATCTAGAAGCCATGGATCATATTGCTGTAAAAGTACTGATGGGAAGAAAATTTAATAATTTTGATGACATTTAACAACTATTTGCCTGTGGGTAATGGTATGTATATAATTTCATGCTAACACTAACTCACCTTCTTCTGTGGACAGACGGCTCTGACACATGAATGAATACTAGGACTCTGACAGCAGTTGCAGGTTTCCGCCAGACTGGCACTGGAACAACACTTGTTCTGGTCCGCCTCCTCTTTGGCACCACATGGCGATTCACAAGTACAGGTACCTCGATTCTGGAGAATTAAAAAAGTAAAATTTGTTTTGTTTAATAACACATCTAGAGAACATTGATTTATTAATCACTGACCACTGGATGTCAAACATTTGGTAATTTTGACATACACATTTATATGAATGAATGAATGAATGTTTAGCAACACTCCAGCACAAAAAATACATCGGCCATTGGGTGTCAAACTATGGTAAATGCAAATCTAAAGTGATGATCTGTAGTCTTAGAGAGGAAACCACTATATTTTTCCATTAGTAGCAAGGGATCATTTATAAGCACTATCCCACAGACAGGATATCACATACCATGGCTTATGATATGCAAGTCGTGGTGGTTCGAACAAAAAATAGCCCAATGGGCCCACACATAGGGATTGATCCTAGACCGACAGTGCATCAGGCGAGTGCCCCCGGGTCTGGAGATAACACCATCAATTAAAGAACAGGAATATATTTGTTTAACATCTCACCTCAGCACATATTAAAAACTATGGTTATTTGCTGCTGTCAAACAAATGGTAATTTTGAGAGAGAGAGAGAGAGAGAGAGAGAGAGAGAGAGAGAGAGAGAGAGAGAGAGAGAGAGAGAGAGAGAGAGAGAGAGAGAGAGAGAGAGAGAAATGTTTAATTTAACGACGCACTCAACACATTTTATTTACGGTTATATGGCGTCAGACATATGTATATGGTTAAGGACCACACAGATTTTGAGAGGAAACCCGCTGTCGCCACTACATGGGCTACTCTTCCGATTAGCAGCAAGGGATCTTTTATTTGCACTTCCCACAGGCAGGATAGCACAAACCATGGCCTTTGTTTAACCAGTTATGGATCACTGGTCGGTGCAAGTGGTTTACACCTACCCATTGAACCTTACGGAGCACTCACTCAGGGTTTGGAGTCGGTATCTGGATTAAAAATCCCATGCCTCGACTGGGATCCGAACCCAGTACCTACCAGTCTGTAGACCGATGGCCTGCCATGACGCCACCGAGGCCGGTCAGAGAGAGAGAGAGAGAGAGAGAGAGAGAGAGAGAGAGAGAGAGGGAGGGGAGGCTGGGGACAAGGTACCTGCTGCCACCACAAAGGCTACTTCTTTTAAAAAACAACAATGGATCTCTTATATGCATTTTCCAATAAACAGCAAGGCTAGTTCTGGCACTCGCCTAATTCACCAATTGTGAACTTTAAAAACAATTGGCAAAGTTTCTTTTAATTTGGTGAAGTAATTTCATGTATTTTGATATTTTGTCAGAAATTAACTGGGTTTCTGCAATTTTGAAGTTTAACAGAAAATTTGGGGAAATTTTATTCTTGAAAAACATGCAAAAACAAACAGAAACTTACCACAAGAGCATTCCTCACAAAAATGATAATGAAGATGAGAATGATATAACCACTAAGGCCTAAACAGACAATAGCTGCCACTGGGAGGCCAAGATCAGAATCTGTTGGCACAGATGCTTTCTGAAAAACATGAAACACACACATGTATGTATACCACATGCAAAATACTCAAATAAAAAAATAAAAAACCCACACCAAAAACCAGGTAGTTAATTAAAACCAAATTTACATGGGTGGGGAAATAATGTGTCCTAAACAAGAATTTTAACTTCAAAATTTTGGCTATTTGTGCACATGAACAATATTCTCAACGATGGAAAGGAAAAGGCTGTTTAAACATGCTTACCCCAGGCATGGCGGGGAGGGGCTCTAGCCCCTGCAATAATTCTGAATAAAAAATATTCTTAGTAGTATCTTAAAGGTAGGGACAATCAAGGCATTTGACCTGGTATGCATATTCAACGATATATAATGCACATTATTGCTTAATATCAACAAGTATTATCGTATAGTTAATTAATAAAACGGTTAAATGTGACAGCTATTATATATAATGGGCACAGCCATTTTGTATCATCCCAGTGAATACGCCCTCTGGCGAGCTGGTGGATATGTAATACCTAACGTGTCACGTCATGAATTAGTCTTCGAACTGAAGAAACAAAACATACCTGGAGTTCGCAGATGCATCGCAATATTCTGTAATAATAGTCACCCCAGTAAGCCAGCAACAATTATATATTATTTTTAATACAAAATAAACCACGATTATCAAAGTATTGAAATAACTGTATTATGGTGTTTTCTTAGTTAAAGTTAGGGTCACTCAAACAAGAGCCTTATGTGTTGGAAAAATGCATACCCAGACCACCAACACATACTGACACTTTAACAAATGAAAAACGCGTAATTTTAGAGTTAACAAAAAACAATGATTATTCGTGCTAACTGGGGGCAGCCTTTTTGTTTCGTTTTTGTGACATCCAGTGGTATAGCTTGGGGCGAAGTGACGTCAGCTCTGTCCATCTTCTCTATGCAGTGTAAACAAACGCTCTAATTTACAACAAGGCGCTTCGCTTTCATCAACCTGACTTGTAAAACAACATAAATGACTTGATAGTATAATAAACTATTTAACTTAATATATTTCAGGTTACATCAATAGAAATGGAGTTATAGTATTTTTCTTTTTTTAAAAATCCAAAGAAAAAAATGCATACTATTAGGCCTATTGGTAGGGCATGTTCAAGCAAAAACTACCATTCACGATACCCAAATGATACATGTACTTTTCTTTTCTTTGGGACGACATAATTGGTCAGTTTTGTGATTTTAGATGGGAAAGTCTACTTAATCCAGGGTTTTACAGAATTACTTACAGTAATAAAGCAGGGCGGTTGGTAATGTCCATTATGATTTTAGGTGTATCCGTGCTGTTATCACACAATATCCTGTGATCTTCATAAAAGAGGCACGTCTTTTTAGTGTGTCTAGACAGTGTCTGGGGACCGTCTGAATATACACCTGCCAATCAGGAACCACAGAAAGGCCACAGAAAGAAAAGACCAATTAACCAAGAAAACACTCCGATTATTGTTTCAGTACGTGGGTTAATTTATGTACAAAACATAATACAGTTATTTCAACACTTTGACAATGGTGGTTTATTTTGTATTAAAAAATAGTATATAATTGGTGCTGGCTTACTAGGATGGATATAATTACAGAACACTGCGACGCATCTGCAAAAATCAGGTATGTTTTGTTTCATTTCGAAAACTAATTCCTGACGTGACACGTTAGGTATTACGTAACCACTAGCTCGCCAGAGGGCGTATTCACTGAGATGGTACAAAATGGCTGCGCCCGTTATATATAATAGCTGTCACATTTAACCGTTTTATTAATTAACTATACGATTATACTTGTTGATATTAAGCAATAATGTGCTTTATATATCGTTGAATATGCATACCAGGCCAAATGCCTTAATTGTCCCCTCCTTTAATTGATCTTTTCTTTCCGTGGCCTGTACCTGTGATTCCTGATTGGCAGATGTATATTTAGATGGTTCCCAGACACTGTGTCTAGACACAATAAAAAAGTTGTGCCTCTTTTATTAAGATCACAGGGTACTGTGTGTTAACTGCATGGACACCCATCTAATCGTAATCGATCAGCCGTCCTGCTTTATTACTGTAAGTAATTCTGTAAAACCCTTGATTAAGTAGACTTTCCCATCTAAAATCATCAAAACTTACCAATTACGTAGTCCCAAAGAAAAGAAAATGATCACTTGGGTATCATAAGTGGTCGTTTTTGCTCGAACGTAGCATACCAATAGGCATAATAATATGCATTGTTTTCTTTGGATTTTTAAAAAAAGAAAAATACTAGAACTCCATTTCGTTCTATTGATGCAAATTGAAATATATTTAATTAAATAGTTTATGAAAGCGAAGTGCCTTGTCGTAAATTAGAACGTTTGTTTACACTGTGCATAGAGCAGATGGACGGAGCTGACGTCACTTCACCCCAAGCTATAACACCAGTCGTCACAAAAAACTAAACAAAATGGTTGCCCCCAGTTAGCAGGAATAATCATGGTTTTTTTATTAACTCTAAAATTACGTGTTTTTCATTTGTTAAAGTGTCAGTATGTGTTGGTGATCCGGGTATGCATCTTTCCAACACATAAAGCTCTTGTTTGAGTTTACTCTACCTTTAAGGCTGATATGAATTTTACTTGTAGAATGTGGGAAATTGTATTTCAGGACATCTAGTTTTCAAACATTTATGGGGATCATACCTCCGAACCCCCTAGAAACTGTGCTTTGTGCCCTTGATCTCAGTCCGCCCCCCACCAATATCTACTTGCTTCCGCTGTGCCTGTACCCGTAACACAAATTTCTCTATCTAATATAGAGGCAGGGCGAGAAATATAAATACAAGAAGAATTCCACGGAATTAAATGAGAAAATTTAGTGTTAAAACTGTTCAAGGAAAAGTTGACCCAGTTGCCACCCTCAGAAAACTAATACCCATATCTCGGCTTTTTACTTCATAAAGGCTACACTAAAATATTATCAAAAATTTAACTTACATCTGACATTGTCTGTACATCAGGTCATGACAAAGACATCTGTATGAATAGTTTTCACCATCTTGTTAATAACCACCAACTGTAATGAAAATATTAAATATACAACGTACACACTGTGTGTGACTGGGGTGAGGGTAGGGTGCAACAAGCTTAGCTGAAAACATGACTTATAGTCTCAAGACTTTCTTTTCATTATTAAATACAGCCCTTGAAAATTGGACAATGGTGCAAGGGCAAAATAGTGCTGAAAGACCCTAAACATCTTGACAGCATTAATATACTCTTAATGTGTTCTTGCATTACAATATGTTAAAGTGAAGTGAGAGGCATCCTGGTGTAGCGGGTGTGTTTATATTTTTCAAGGGTTATTTTATTTTGATTTTAGTACTGATTAATGCATACCTTTGTTATAGTAAATGTTTGGTTTTACAGCCGAACGATGTTTGGATTGGTTTCTGGTTTTTGATACCAATGTCAAATCTCCAGTTTTGATTTCAGTTTCATTGCTTAAATATATTTACGATCCTAGCTATAATAAGCAAAACTTATATTTTCAATGTAAATTTGGAAGGTTTAGCATGTGTATTTTGGATGATGTTCTGCAGTGCTCACTTGCTAGTACAGGTAGGACTTTACATTATTGTAACATGAAATATTGACTTGTTTGACATTGTATCACTTAAGAGAAGTTTTTGTCAAAGTCGGTGCTTTTTTATTCAATCAGTTTGGGTACATTTTGACCTGCTCCACAGTCATCAAAATAAGTTGAAAATAGTATTTCAAGTTACTAGGAAATTACCATATCATATGTCAAGAATTTGAAGAAAGTCGTGAATGGTACTTCTTCTCCACAAAACACATTGAACAAAAAGACTACCATTTAAATATAAATTACGAGAACAATGATATTTGTGAATTGTGTGTCAAGCCTACAAAGTATCAACATGTTTATGAAGGATAAATTAAATGTTTGTTTTGTTTAACAAAGAAAGAAAGAAATGTTTTATTTAACGACATACTCAACACATTTTATTTATGGATATATGGCATCAGACATATGGTTACGGACCACACAGATATTGAAAGAGGAGGTATCAGGTCATTTCGTAACCATACCGTTTGGTACCCAAAAGCATACCAGTTCGTATCCAAAGGCATACCAGTTCGTACCCAAAGGCATACCAAACAAAGGCATAAATTAAAACAAAAAGTTGTATTCTTCTATCAAAAATGTATTATATCGGACAATGTAGGCATTATTAGACCTAAAAAAAAGTCCACATTCCAAAAACATGGGATATCAGATCTTATTATATTTGTGTTATATGTGCGTGCGTGTGCGCACGTAAGTACGTGTGCGTGTATGAATGTTTTTGTTTTGAGCATATATACCTACGAAGAGAGGATCGGTCTTGCCAAATATTCCGATCAATATCTCGGAACGGTTATGCATAACAATAAACACCATCACTGCACTGTGGAATCGACACCAAATTACAAGACAAAAGAATTGCTCTTTGGCTATGAAAAGGTATGCTTTTTGGTTACGAAAAGGTATGCTTTTTTGTTACGAAACGGCATGCTTCAGTGATGCACAGCACATAATTGCTCATTTAATGCTTATAAAAGATACTGAGTGATTATTACAACAAATGTTATGCTAAATGTTACAATATGTTTGTAATATAAAATTATAATTGTGTATTTAAAAAATATATTAATGTTAGGTGTAATGTATGACATTATTTAATTGGTTACGAACTGGTATGCTAGTGGTTACGAAACAGTATGGTACGAACGTGTTTGGGTACGAAACGTCTAGAAACCGAAAGAGGAAACCCGCTGTTGCCACTTCATGGGCTACTCTTTTCGATTAGCAGCAAGGGATCTTTTATATGCACCATCCCACAGACAGGGTAGTACATACCACGACCATTGATATACCAATCGTGGTGCACTGCCTGGAACGAGAAATAGCCCAATGGGCCCTCCGATGAGGATCGATTCCACACCGACCGCGCGCTGTACCACTGCCAGTGGCACTGGCCCTTTTTCGTGACTAGATTACGTCTCGCCCCACTTCATAAATATGTCGTAACCTACATGTTACCAGACATGTAATGTATGTATGTGGTTTAACAGGCATTATATTTATGTCGATGCTTGGTCCCATTTTGCGAGAATGTACGCAAGTTTGAAAGTGTCTTTCGTTATCATTCCAAACGTCAGTTTTCTAAATGTCAGATTGTACCGGTCGATTCACGTAAGTTTATAATGCGCTGCTCCTAAGAAACAATATAAATCTATTCAACTAAATATAATTCTTTGCTAAACAAAGGACTTACACTCCTAAAATTTAAAATAACCTCATGTCTTTTTTGATATAAGCATGTCACCACACGTAAACAAACTTTATTTTATTTCATTTTCTGCAATCACGTGATGTCTTAATATCGTAAACAGGTCAGTCATTCAACTACGACAATCATACTAATGTTTTGTAATAATTAATTAAATCAAATCATTATTTACTTGAACTAGTTTGACATGTATATCTCTTTTTGCTTTACTTTAAGTATGATCATATTCATTATTTTATATACCATGTCGCAAAATTAATCCGGATCGTTTCGCCCTAAAACCATTTCGAACTCTGCGTGGTTTCGCCCTTAGTCCTATTCACCCAGGGTTGGTTCACCCTAAATCTCATTCGTACCGAGTCATTTTGCTCCACAAAATAAATATATTTATTATGATTTTGAAGTATTTTTTTCTTCTGTTTATTCATTACCAAATATTAGGTAATTTTCTGTCTTTGGATATTAATGCTTTATCAGCTGTTTACTTTCTGACAGCTGTAGCTAGACGAAATTAACATACCGTACTCGGCGTTTTAACCTCAGCTGGGTATGTAGTATATTTAATAAGAAACCACAGCACATCAGTAGTATTTCAGTGTGACTGTTCATAAATTAATTATTAATGTGAATACATTGTCTGTATATTATCTAAGGCATTGAGTAAATGATATTGGAAATAAATAAAATTATAATATTATTTTTATCTGTAAATAAAAACACGCAATGTGTGACATCTAAAAATCAATGGATATAGGACATATCAATTAATAAATGTACTTTATTAACGAAATAAAAATTAGTGCATACCGAAACATGGGGCAAAACGACTCGGTTAGAGGTACGATTCGACCCTGTTCAAAACGACTCGGGTGAACTAGTAATGTAGTACACGTGTATTTTAAGCATATAGGTTTTATGTAACTAATGTTTAATTTCAGGTTCTTAGAGGAGTATGCACTTTTAAGTATGGTATATAGTATGTATTTCATTAATGTTTATTTTCAGGCTGTAACAACTACAGGTTGAACAACATATCACTATAATTAACATTTTATCACCTTTTTCTAGTATTACCCTGTACCTGTGATGTGTTCGTGTATGCTGGTCAACCACGCGTGACCACATCAGTGCAGTCAGTGTGAGCTCTTTTGGTAGCCATAGCTACAATACAAACACCCAAGCTATCTTTAAACTTTGACCCTTGTCTGTTTCTCTCCCATTGGCTAATTAACGCCCACCTGTATCTGCATGCTTTCTTTGGACTGACTAGACAGGACAGAATTATTTAGGTAGTTGGAGAAACAAGTTCAGGTCAGAGAGAAATAGTAGAAGTTTAATTTAAAGGTTTCCGCAGTTGTTATCGAATATATCAACACAATGCCTACGTGTAATTCATATGGGTGTGTCTTTTGTCTTATGTTTACATGAATAAAAGATGATGCCCTAACCCGTAGCTGGTGTTGTGAACTTTGTTGAACCTAGCTTCACGCACAAAATACCGACTGCTAATAAGGGCGAAACGACCTGTTACCCGCAAAATACACCTATATCCCAAAACGTTTCGTTCTAATGGATGAATTCGACAGTGTCTTACTAAACCAAATTACACCCGGCTGAGTCGAAGTTCGAGGTGCACCGATTTTTTGATAGAGAAGTATGGCGTGATTGACAACCGCGCTGGACCAATCATGTTTCGCGGTTCAAAAACCGCGGGCCCAAATTTGCTTGGACGCCATTAGGTTAGACAACATAAATTTTTTCGATGTGTAACGTTTTTGTATAGTTAGCATTAAAATTAGTTAAAATAATTGTCTCCTCCAACTGAATTATAATCATAGTAAACATATACTTCTGTTGACACGTGTTAACAGTGATGACAACTATGCGGAGCCTACGATTGACGTAAAATCAGTGTTTTCCTGCGAAACCGTCACATGGTATTGAAAGTGAAGTTTTGCCGAAATCCATCAAAATTCAACTGATATATAAATTCTACGAAGGTAAGATTTTAAGAATCACTTTCCCTCCAATGTAATGAAATTTACCGACTCATTTAATCAGTCTTCGATGTATGTATTGTCGTTAAGAACCCGTCGTTAAACTGCACACAGACGAATGGCCAAAATAAAAGTTCTGGCAAGACTTCCGATCTTTCCAGCAGCCTAAGTTAGGTTTAGTGTTAGTGATAGTATTAACAAACCTGCTGGAACGTTTGGAAGTCTTAGCCTTTTTTCCTTTTCCTTTTGTTTGCATGTGTGTAGGCGTGAGTGTGTGTATGTGCTTTTGTGTGTGTGGGGGAGGGGGAGGGAGTAACCTATATGGTTGTGAGCTTTAAGGGGATAAGGAAGTATTGTCTGGAAAGTTATAAATTAGGCAAATTTTATGTAGGGACCCTGAAATGTTTTGAAGCAAAATTGTTTTTTACAAATAATAATTGTGATTTTTTGCAATCTTTACAGATCTACCAGTTACAGTTTCTCGGTTTGATTCGATTTAAGCTAGTGCATCACAACTAGTATATCAAAGGCTGTGGTATGTGCTAGTCTGTCTGTTGGGTGGTGTATATATATAAAAGATACCTGGCTACTAATGTAGCAGGTTTGCACTCTATACTATACATGTCAAAAGTACAAAATGTTTGACATCCAATAGCTGATGATTAATAATTCTGTATGCTCTAGTGATGTCTTTAAACAAAACAAACTTTAACTTATCCATTAGTCCCCCTCCACCCCACTTCTCAATTAAAACAACCCACTTTTACCATAATATATATTAAAACAATTACTCACCTAACAACAGATCAATTACCAATCTTGGGTAATTTATAATACATACTGGTAAGACATTTTATTATTCCTTTATTGTTATTCTTAGAATTTTCAACTTAATGGTTTCTGCCAGAGGCTACTGAGGTTAAACTTATATACCCTAAAATCTTGGAAATTAATAGATATATTTTTTAATGTTTAGATAAATGATAGTAAAAGAACTTCTGTTTATAATTGGTCATGTGCTAGAAATGTAATGTCCTAACCCTAATTTCAAAACATTTCAAACCCATAACCACTTACATCTGTTTTGTTTTTATTACCTACCCTAAATATGATTTTCTTTTGGAGACGGTAGTTTTTGTTTTTCATCATTATTTTATACCCCAAATTTTAGCAAAGCATAGGCATTTTTCTAATTCCACATATCATCTTATATGTAGCTTTGTGCAACTTTCTAATAGAAATCAAATAACATCATCAAAATTAAATACATTGTTCACTACTTTTTTTAAATTTATTGCAATATTTTTTAATTTTATACTTTGTTTAGTCACATTGATTTTGTTTCCTGTTAAACAAATGTTTTCCTAAAATTAAATTGAACTTTAAATTAATACAACGATATATAATTAAGTTACAGACTAATGTACTTCTTCAAATGGATGTGAAATACTTAATATGTTTGTTTTTATATATTTCAGCAACTGGACCAATGGATGTGGAGTCATTGATTAGATGTTGAAAATGAGATTCTGAAGACAAACTATTAAACAAATGACATTGCATCTTGATATTGAGAACAGAATGATAGCAATAATAGAACAGTTTCAACTGATATGTGAAAGAAAAACTGGGGCAGGGGATGAAATTGCTGCTGAAAATGAAATACTTTCAACAATTTCATTTAATACAATATTTTTTTATTTTATTTTTGTGTTTGATATATTGCTGCTAAGGAGTAATTCAGACTTCCAAGACTTGGGATTCAGTTTGACACCACCCATCAAATGGTAATCCTATATTTACCTGTACCAGATTGCATGGGGATTAATATGTAAAGACCCTCTCTTTGAGAAAAAAGAAAATGTTAGGAAGTATTCTCATAATAAATATTAAACAAATTGTGCGAACTGCAATCTGTGGTTTAGTTTCATGTTATATATATATATGTATATATATAATTTTGCCTCTTTTTTTTGTTGTTATATATATATATATATATATATATATATATGTATTTAATAAATTTTTTATTTTGTATTATTATTATTGTTCTGTAGGCATGGGTTGTCTTATAATATTTATTACTAGAACAGATAAAGCTTTGTGAGTACATTTTGTGTGACAGTAGGATAACTAATGGGCGGGGTGTGTGAGATTTGGGGGGTAGGGTGGGGGGGGGGGCAGAAGCTTCAAGTTTGATTCCCAACAGTTGTTGCCACAACACAAGTTTATAATTTATTTAAACTCTCTTGTACTGGCTTAATTGGAAAATATTTTACAGGCTGTCAGCTATCCTACTTTTTCGTACTTTTTGGTCTTTGTCCTATTTTTCCTACTTTTTCTTCAGAATACATGTACTTAGTTTTTCTACTTTTGTTCTAGGTTTTCCTACTTTTGTCCTACATTTTCTATATTTTCATTCCTAATTGTGTCCCAACTTTTTCAAAAGAGTGTGCTAGACAGCCTGATTTTATAAAGGGATGGGGCACCCAAACGTAAACAGCCCTAATATGTCTTGTCAGAACGGAGACGGCCCAGTATGTCGGTATACATAATTGGAGGGCCAAACATGTGGTCCCCACCAACCCACCCTCTGGCTACACCAGTTGTGATTATTTTATGGTGTGGTATGACATACGGCCCGGTGTGATATGCGGCGCGGTGCGTTTAACTGCGCATGCGCGAAATATGCGGGCCAAATCTCATCACCACCTGCATGACAAATGGACTGCCATGACATATGGCCCGTTTGTGGTTGTTCGGGAAGGGCATGTAAAATACTAAAATTATGAGATCATTCATGGTTACTGTGTGTGTGTGTGTGTGTGTGTGTGTGTGTGTGTGTGTGTGTGTGTGTGTATTAGTGATGGTATAAATTATTCAGAAAAATAAGACAAGAGGTTGAAGAGCTTAATAGACAGTTTTTCTCTTATGTGCCAAGTGCGAATATCAGTTGGTGGAACACCACTAAGCTTCGTTATTGTAAATAAATGTTACAGGTCAGGTCAGGTCATAGGGCTTTACGTGCACATTCAGAACAAGCTGTTGTAGCGCACACCTGTCCTGGTCCTGTCCTGTTTAACATGTTGCCTTCGTTATAAATATCAAAATTCTCTCGTAATGTTTTGTTTCATTTAATTACTACTGCAGGCAAGGTATTGTCATACTAAATGAATCTACAAATGTCAAGCTTCGCTAACGCCGATGCATTCCACAGGACTTCACACTGTGTTAATTGATACACAGTGGTGATCCTGGATTGAATGGGTACTACACTACTAGCATCTGTGAAGGTGTGACTAGTGCTTATTTCTTATACCTTGTCACTGTTGGTTCACTGACTGACTGATACCCATTTTCAAAAAGGTTCAGGCACATCACCATTTAAGATGGCAATTTTCAGTAAACATTTCATATAAAAATTTCATGTCTGGATAAAATTAAAGTCGCCCCCACCCCCAATTTTTTTTATTTTTTTTTTTTTTTTTTTTTAAAGAATAATCCCTGGAATTTTCAGATAATATAATATATGTAATGTTCACTTCACATGAAAATTGTGTGTAATCCCTGATATTTTCAGTTAAGCATAATACATGTGCCTGAAATTTTCAATAAAACATAATACCTGAAATTTAGTCAATTATATACATATTCCCAGTTTCATATATCACTGTATTGAGGTTGCCCACTGGTAAAGCCTGATGCATGGTCAATCTTGGATTGATCCATTTCAGTGGGTCATTGTGCTATTTCTTTTTTCAGGCTGTGGTATGTACTATCCTGTCTGGGATACTGCATATAATAGATCCCTTACTGCCAATAAGAAAGACTATTGTGTAGGTTTCTTCTCTTATTATCTGTGTGGTCCTCAACCATATACATGTACCTGACGCATTATAACCGTAGTTAAAAATATGAATGCGTAGTGCAATACAACATTCCTTCCTTCTCTCATTGTAATTGAATTCTCTCATCTTATTAGGAACCTGAATACAACTTCTTCCTTAAAAGTTACAATGTGTAATTAAGAAATAGGAATGTGTTATGACCGTCACAAAACTAAAGCTAAGAGCCAGGACAGATGTAACAACATTGATAAAAAAATGTTTTTATCTGCTGCTAATAACTGTTATATTAGTAAGTATCTCATAAAGAAATACAAGTCCATTTTGAAGTAAAGATGGTTAGGTAAATATACCTAGGCTTGTGTTTTTATAGAATCTAGGAACAAAAATAACTGGTAAAAAAGTCAGAAAAAAAAAACCCCAGGAAAAAAGTCACAACTTTTAATTAAAAATATATTAGGCAATGAAACAGTTTTTGTCAAAGTTCTTTGTTTTCAATGTTGGTGGTTCCAGCAGATGTTCCACCCAATGCCACAGAAATTCTGCCAGTTTTGCGGTCCTTGAAGCCACAATAGGAAGCCATTGTTTTTAATCTACCCTAATCAGTAAGCTGGACCCAGGCATAATTAACTCTAATCAAGAGGTGTCCCTAATCACCGCCCTGCAGGATACGAAGCCTCTTTCTTTAACTTAACCTAATTCAGCCAGGCACTCTACAAACCCACCCTATCAATAAGTTTAACATGTCCCCCCCCCCCCCCCACCCACCCTCCGCATACTTTCTTTTAATATAGCCACATTCAATACTCTGCAAACTCGCATTTTGTTAGATAAAAATTGTGACTTTTTCCCTCCCTGTGATTTTTTCTGTGACTTTTTTCCAGCCACCGTTTTGCTACTTCTATAGACCTATAGTTGGGTAAGCAGAGATTATCTGTGATCTGAATTTCAATAAAAGTTTACAGCAGCATAGCTCTCGCACACTAAGTCCAGCAAGAAATCACAGCTGATGTCATTCCAAACTTTCAGACTAGCCTCGGTGGCATCATGGCAGGCCATCGGTCTACAGGCTGGTAGGTACTGGGTTCGGATCCCAGTCAAGGTATGGGATTTTTAATCCAGATACCGACTCCAAACCCTGAGTGAGTGCTCCGCAAGGCTCAATGGGTAGGTGTAAACCACTTGCACCGACCAGTGATCCATAACTGGTTCAACAAAGGCCATGGTTTGTGCTATCCTGCCTGTGGGAAGCGCAAATAAAAGATCCCTTGCTGCTAATCGGAAGAGTAGCCCATGTAGTGGCGACAGCGGGTTTCCTCTCAAAATCTGTGTGGTCCTTAACCATGTCTGATACAATATAACCGTAAATAATATATGTTGAGTGCATCATTAAATAAAACATTTCTTTCTTTCTTTCTTTCCAAACTTTCAAGCCAAAACAAGAACTCTTGTTGAACATTATAATAATAGTTTATTGCATTCACAATATATATAAATTTCACCGATAGCTCTGGGTGAGTAGAAAATGTCTTTAAATTAATTATATTAAACTTCTAAATATTTTACAAATCCATTTATTTTGTAACAAAATATCAATTATTACATTAAATTATTATGCCAAATAAAAATTGCCAATTGTTTTTAAAATTTGTATTTGACGAGTGCCAGAGCTAAATTTAAATAAAATGCAGTGGCATATGAATACAAAAATTGTACAAAAATTATCATGCATAAAATACATGTACTGAAAAGTTTGTTTGACTGGACATCTAAAAAGAAAATGGATAAAAAAAATGTATATACTTAAACATTTTGAAATATCTGTTTACATGTATTAGTATGGTTAAACAATGGTTTTGAACATACTAGGATCTTGTAAAAAAAAAAAAAAACTAAACCTGTGGAATATATATTTTTTTCTCTCGTTTTGTCATAATAGAACAGATATTCATGTTCTGTCAGTACATATAGGTACATGTATATTTAACCTATTTTATTACTGCCACAGAGCTTTAGTTTGATTATTTTCGAGTCCACTCATGACATTAAACATACATGTTGTCAACCAGTACCAATGTGTCACATGGGCACACATTTTGCTCTATGTCACTACAAGAAAGTACAACACATGTTCGTTTCACACAAAGGTGTCAGGTTTCTTCATGTAACACTGGTACTGGTTATGCCTGCCTTAATAAACAATTTAAATTTCAAAAATAAAGTTTCTAGAGAAATGACAGTGAGAATATTCTTGAGTAACACCAATGACATAATTTAATTGGAAATGATAACATACATAATGTCATCTTCTGCTATCTGACTACAACTTTGGAAAAAGATTTTTGAGTCTAGTTTAACTTTATTTTATGATAAACATTATTTAACACTAAAAGAAAATCTTTTGTGAAACAAACAGCTATAATTAACAAACCAAATTCTGGACTTGTAATTTAGCACACTAACATAATGATATCAGCATTAGATCATTCAGCTAGAGTAATATGTGTTTATCTACAATTTGTGCTCAATTAGATCCAAGACATCTTGATTTATGATGAAATATTTCCCTTCATAAAAAAGAAAAAATACAAGGATTCATTTTTTTTTCTGGTGATTATTCAGATCACCATACATTAATTAGCAACTAATTGTACTGAACAACCCATAACAATGATTATAATATTATCAAAAAGAACACTCTTACACTGATATTATTCAGGGACAGGTTACAGATTCCACAGAGGGGTGGGTGACATAAAACATTGATGGCGAGGGAGAAAAAAAACATATAAAAAGATTAAAATTGCAGAAAATAGGGGTGAGCAAGCCAGGCTTTATCCTAAATCTGCCAGTGTTATTCTAAGGTGAATCTCTTGTAGTTTTCAAAGACACGTGTACTTGAATTTGATTTAATAACAATAATTCACTCTTATCTAAATGCAATATGCTACATAGCCTACATCAAGGTTATTTATAATTGATCAATAGCATAGGAGTAAGGCTTTTTATGTTTTGGTTTCTGAATTTATTTTCAGGATTCATATATTATGTCTCATTCATTTAAAAAAAAAAGTTCACTTTTCCCTATCGCATTTTCCTCAAAGAAGAAACAAGGAGAGAATCAACATTCTAAAAGCAAAATATCATAGGTGCAGTATCAGTGTTGTGTAATATTTTGCTATTTTTACATTTATCTGTGACAAACAACTGCAAATTAACTAACCCATGCAAAAAACACTGATTTACCTACCTACAATATAATATTCTACAACTAAATGTTCACTTTTCCCTATCGCATTTTCCTCAAAGAAGAAACAAGGAGAGAATCAACATTCTAAAAGCAAAATATCATAGGTGCAGTATCAGTGTTGTGTAATATTTTGCTATTTTTACATTTATCTGTGACAAACAACTGCAAATTAACTAACCCATGCAAAAAACACTGATTTACCTACCTACAATATAATATTCTACAACTAAATGTTCACTTTTGAGCTATCGCATTTTCTTAAAGGCAGTATCATATATAATGCACATTGATTGCAATTAATATTCAACATGTATACATTATTCTTAATATCAACATGTATAATCGTATAGTTAATTAATAGAACGGTTAAATGTTACAGCTATTATATATAAAGGGTGCAGCCATTTTGTACCATATGCCCTCTGGTGAGCTGGTGGTTAAGTAATACCTAACTTGTCACATCAGGAATTAAGTCTTCAGACTGAAGAAACAAAACATACCTGATTTTTGCGGATGCATTGCAATGTTCTGTAATAATATCCATCCCAGTAAGCCAGCAACAAGTATATATAATTTTTCAATACAAAATAAACCACCATTGTCAAAGTGTTGAAATAACTGTATTATGTTTTGTACATAAATTAACCCACATACTGAAATAATAATCAGTGTTTTCTTGGTTAATTGGTCTTTTCTTTCCTTGGCCTCTACCCGAGGTTCCTGATTGGCAGGTGTATATTTAGACGGTCTCCAGACACTGTGTCTAGACACACTAAAAAGATCACAGGGTATTGTGTGATAAGCGTGCGGACACCCCTCAAATCATAATGGACATTATCAGCCGTCCTGCTTTATTACTGTAAGTAATTCTGTAAACCCCTTGATTAAGTAGATTTTCCCATCTGAAATCACAAAACTGACCAATTGCGTAGTCCCAAAGAAAAGAAAATTATCACTTGGGTGTCGTGAGTGGTCCGTTTTGCTCGAACGTACCAATAGGCCTAATAATATGCATTTTTTTTAAAGAGAAAAATACTGTAACTCCATTTCTTTCTACCGGCCTCGGTGGTGTCGTGGTTAGGCTGGTAGGTACTGGGTTCGGATCACAGTCGAGGCATGGGATTTTTAATCCAGATACTGACTCCAAACCCTGTGTGAGTGCTCCGCAAGGCTCAATGGATAGGTGTAAACCACTTGCACCAACCAGTGATCCATAACTGGTTTTTCAAAGGCCATTGTTTGGGCTATCCTGTCTACTGTGGGAAGCGCAAATAAAAGATCCCTTGCTGTTAATTGGAAAGAGTAGCCCATGAAGTGGCGACAGTGGGTTTCCTCTCAAAATCTGTGTGGTCCTTAACCATATGTCTGATGCCATATAACCATAAATAAAATGTGTTGAGTGCGTCGTTAAATAAAACATTTCTTTCTTTCTTTCCATTTCGTTCTATTGATGCAAATTGAAATATATTTAGTTAAATAGTTTATTATACTATCAAGTCATTCATGTTGTTTTACAAGTCAGGTCCTAAAGTAGAGCGTTTGTTTACACTGTGCATAGAGCTGTTGGACGGAGCTGATGTCACTTCGCCCCAAGCTATACCACCGGTCAAAATGGCTGCCCCCAGTTAGCAGGAATAATCAAATTTTTACGTGTTTTTCATTTGTTAAAGTGTCAGTAATTGTGTATGCATTCAAATTAAAACTTAATATGACTATAGGAAAATAGCAATAAGAATTCAAAGTGCAAATTCAAGAAATGAGAATGTTTAGTTTTTGTAGTGCAATGGCAAACAAAGTCCACAGTACGGGTGCTTGTCTGTTATTATCGTGCAAACAGAATGCTCCCACATCAAACATCCATCACAACCCTTCCATTCCAAGCATTTTAGTTGTGGACGCAAACACAGTTTGGAGTCGCAGTTGTCTGTGTTCCTGGCAGCTAGCAGTGTCTTCATCACATACTCCCGATAGTATGGAACGTGGTGCTGGCGCATGACTGTCGGGCAAACATCTTTTACAAGGCATTCAGCATTCTGTCAATAAAAATGATAGATGTACTTTTTCTATTCCACATAACCACATATGATGGAGTTTTATAATCATTCATTTTCATTTCAGCTTATTTAGTGCTTATATCCAATTAAGGTTCAAGCATTTTGTGTATAGCTTTATCATGTACTGTTACATATCAAGTTTGACTTTCATGGTGATTTTCCCATTTGACAGAGTTATGGCCCTTGAACTTAGGAGATAAGAAAATGTTTTGGGCCCAGTAATGGACATGTATTGCTTGCTTCATATTGTGGCTGTGGGGTTTTTATGATTAATAATGACTACATTATTACCAAGAAGCAAACTTTTTTACATCGGAGTATAATTTTAATTTAATTTTATGATAGTTGAAGAATGGTTGGGTTGGAGCAATTAGTTCTTTAGTTTATTTTTAATTTTTAATGTTAACATATATTCAGAAGTTACAATTATAATGACATCAATAATGTATGCAATTAATGTGACATCACAAAATGTGTTACAAATTATCATTACTTATTGCTTATACATATGAATGAATACACAACAATAATGCATTAATTTTTGTTGCCTAGGGGGAAAAAAATCAGGTGATGTTGAAATAACTGACCATGCATGTGAATATACTGCAACTGTTCCCATCCAACTGCTGGCTGCAGAGATATTGCACACTCTTCCACTCAGCAAGACCCTCAGCAAGACCCTCAGGCACATGTTTCTCGCGCTCTGCTCTGCTATGTATTCACTGCAATCAAAGTTGGTACTTGTCAGTGTTTCAGCCAGAATTTTGACAGGGCAGGGAATTAGTTTAATTGTAGGACATGCATAATACATTGGGGTGATTTTCTTTAAAAACGTTAGGGTTGCACAATTTTTCTACTGACTGCTAGGTAATTGGAACCACAACTATTATTTTGTTTGACTACTAGAGTTAGTGGTATCACAAAAAGTAAAACAATTATGATTTAAGACACCTACTTGTTACCACCTTCTGTTTTCTGAAAGGGGCCGATCAGGTCTATCCCTATTAAATCCCAAGGAGAATCGGTCTCGATTGGATGCAGAATTGGTGCTATTGTCTTTAGCCTTTCCTGGCGCTGACACTGGTCACATTCGTTGATCTGAAGGGTTAAACATTGTGAAACAGATTAATCACCATAGATGTACAGGCTCCCATTTATTATTAATGAAAATGCGAGAATCTGGATAACAGCATGTATTCATTTGCATTAGTACCAAACAATTATATTGGGTTCAAAACACAACACTATACATTTTGTGCATGGATTAAAACTTAAGATTATCTCCAACTCTAAATTCAGCAAATGATTTTAGTGCATAATACATGTAAGATCCAAAATTCATTTTCTATACAATCATCTGGCAACATTATGATTTTCTAATAACACTTTTAGGGAACATAGTCAAATTAGCCAATTGCTAAAAACAATTATGAAGTGGCTACAACATTTAGATGTTAAATAATAATTTTATTTTTAAATTGGCCACTGTTTAATAATTTTCAAGGAAATACCCCACATATCTCAAAATTCATTCTGGGGCGAGCCATGGATTCTGTACATTAATGTTCATAGAAAATATAGTATGAATGGGAAAAGTTAACTTACCCATTTCTCAACATCCTTTGCCATCCCCAGCCAGTAATAGGATTCCTGTATCTTGTCCAGCGTTTTGTTTCTGCCCCAATGTCCACCAGTTCCTGGTTCATCATGGCAGTGCTTAAGGGCAGACACACGCTCTTCTCTGGAATGGCATACCAGCTGGTGTTTTCCCTTGGCTTCATAATAAAGATTGTCACCTGGAGAAAAAGAATGTTAATTATAATTTAATTAATGTTATTAAAAGATGGGGACATTATATCATGGCTCTGAAAACACCCCATGATAAATGGCCTTGAATGGGTTAAATACATCAGACTATATACTGAGCTATGTCATGTCACATAGGTCAAATTTTGCTGTTTCGTTTTACTATTAACACTATGTTATATGCATAATTAGTATTATAAAACAGGGTATAAATCATGGTCCTACTAACAGCACGATACATGGCCTGCAGGGGTGGAAATATTACATTAAGATGTAAGTACAAGTAGATTTAGTAAACAAGTATTCCACAGAATTAAATGTCTCTTGTATTCAGTGTCACTGATACTTGCATCCATATTTTTTTTTTAATTCAATAAAAATGATTAATTTAAAAACACCTTTAACAATCACACTTTTCCAGTTTGATTCGATTAAAAAAAAAAAAAAATAATAATATAAAAAGTTTGTGCCTACCTACAGTATGTTATAAACTTATTACATGGATATATAGTATTATAAAGCAGAGGGCCATATGTCATGGTACTGCACAGCACCATGACAAATGGCCTGCATGGATGAAATATAGATCTGCATATACATACAAGTAATTTAAGTTATTTTATTACTATAATAAGAAGCCATGTCATGTCATGTCTAGTTCAAATTACATTATACATGTTTCTTCTTGTTATTATAAGTATGTTATAAACTTATTACATGGATATATAGTATTATAAAGCAGAGGGCCATATGTCATGGTCCTGCACAGCACCATGACAAATGGCCTGCATGGATGAAATATAGATCTGCATATACGTACAAGTAATTTAAGTTATTTTATTATCATCAGGCTTTTAAAATATTATAACAGGATACTGATATCCTACAAGCAGATCTAACAAATTATATTTAGGAATTGTAGCTGATAGATAAATATGATTTGAGGAATAATCAAAAACATACCTTTAATGGAATATTTTTTAACGGCCTTTCTGATTCCACTTTGGTGACCGACAGTTACATCTGGGTGATGTTTTCCTTCCTTCAAGTAATAAAAAATATACAGTGACCGATTGTCAGCATTGGAATGTGGCGGTGGTGTTTCTACCTGTAGTGACATAATTGAGAATTTTTTTTTTTATATAGCACGTGTGTGACAGAATACTTGCATAAAAATATATAGAGGGTATGGCAGGATGTGTTGAGAGCCTTTTTTATAAAGGTAAAAAATGTTTGGATGGCCAAGTCATTAATTGCAGTGAAATCACTAGGAGATTAATGGATTATCTCTAACTATAGTTTGCCTAAAATTAACTGAATTTCGTTTTTAACTTCACCCAATAAAAACATATTTATGACAAAGGATAAAAAGACTACACCCTTTATATCTCGCTACAGTATTTCCTTTGATTTACAATGATTATTTCCTGAATTTGTCCTCTGAAACCATCTTAGATTGGAGATGGAGTAGCTAAGCTTTGTGTTATAATAACAAGACTTTGTGGATTAACAACTTATAGAAATATAAGTAAGACCATACTGCAAAGCCAATCAATAAAGCTCAGTTTCTTTCGAGCAGTTTGAGTTTCTCCCTGAATTTGTCCTCTCAAATCATCTTGGCTTGGATTGGAGCCCGAGTAGCTAAGCTTCATGTTATAACAACAATATTTTGCTGTTTAACAACTTAGAAAAATATAATTAAGACAACATTGCAAAGCCAATCAGTAAAGCTCACAGTCACAGTTTCTTTCGAGCAGTAACTTCCTGAAGTGAATAGAAACGTAATGTAAACAACACTTCAAAAAGTATTTCAACAATATATAAACTCTAAACTGTATAGAGCTGCTTTTCCTCTGATATATTTATAATGAAGTAATAACGAAATATAACAACTTTGATTTCTTTGTTACCTAATTTCGATAAAATCACAACAAATCCGCAAGACCGGGCCATTTGTCACGCCGAAATTGACAGGTTGGGAAAACCTGTGACGTAATTTCTTAGCTGAGTTCTAATTGGTCAAATGTATTCACCGCGCGTATGTCACGGCGGGCCATATGTCATGCCACACCGGGTCGTCGCCGCGCATTCTTTTCTCTTGTTCCTCGGCATATCGGGATTCCATTAATATAAAAGTTGAACAACAACAACAACAAAAATTAAGATGAAAAAGAAGAAGAAAAAAGAAACAAACAAGTCATTTTAATTTATGAGTTCTGACAAGAAAAACGCATAGGATTTTTTAAATGTTCTTTTGGTTGCATTCGACTTTCACTTCCGGGTTCTTGTGCTTCGATAAAATTTACTGAAGTAAAAATGGTTTCGTCGATTTAAATCACGTTGTCATCGTAAATGTACCCTGTAGTGAAATACTTAAATGTCTCCTCTTGTCGGCTTTTTAATTAAACAACGATATTTGTAAATAAATTAAGGCAAAAACGTAATCGACAGACCGGTTGATTTTGCTATCCACCTATGCGAATTGGCAGCCATTATTGAAAGTTTGTCTAACCTTGCATCACGTGTCACGGTGGGCGTGGTTAACTCGTCATACGAAGGGGTGAAATTAGGTGGCCGAGTTCAACATTGCAGCTTTTAAAAGTATTGAAATAGTGTATTTTATAGTAAAAATAAAATTAATTATGTATACTTGATTGATTATCAATGTTATTTATAATCTAATTATTGCTTTAGCATTAACTGGGGTGGCTAGAAACTGTTGGAAATTACAGACGGGGTATAAGAAAATTTGGCTCCACCCACAGGGGTATAAGGGATTAAGGGCGTGGTTAACTCGTCATACGGAGGGGTCAATTCTACAAGTGATAAATGTGACAGTATTTTTTTGTCAAAAAAAGTTTCATCTGGGCAATAAATGTAATCAATTTTATTTCATCTAGTACCACTGTGTCAAGTAGCCCTGTGTTTGAAACATATATGGGATACTTGTAAAACTATATACTACAATTTTGTGCGAAACTAGGGTTGTTGTAAAAACTGATATTTATGGGTCATAGTTTGGTTGATATATATTGCATATAGTTTTTTAAACCACATGCGTTAACTTTGTCGCCTATGGGATTTTATTTGGTATAGTACAACCTATAGTACATGCTTAGATATTAACGCACGGGCACAGGGGATAAACATGATTGTTGGCTTCACAAATTCTCTCATGCCGTCGTCGAGACTCGAACTGTAGGCACCGAATCGCCCGCACTTCTCAGACCACAACGGTAACCACTCGGCCACGGAGACATTCTTTAAAAAGAATGTTATGTTAACTGATATACGTTGGGCGTACAAACCACGTGTTCGGCCCTTAAAGGTAGAGTAAACTCAAACAAGAGATTTATGTGTTGGAAAGATGCATACCCAGACCACCAACACATACTGACACTTTAACAAATGAAAAATGCGTAATTTTAGAGTTAATAAAAAAACCCATGATTATTCCTGCTAACTGGGGGCAGCCATTTTGTTTCGATTTTGTGACGTCCGGTAGTATAGCTTGGGGCGAAGTGACGTCAGCTCAGGTCCAACGTCTCTATTATGCACAGTGTAAACAAATGCTCTAATTTACGACAAGGCGCTTCCCTTTCATCAACCTGACTTGTAAAACAACATAAATGACTTGATAGTATAATAAACTATTTAACTAAATATATTTCAATTTGCATCAATAGAACGAAATGGAGTTCTAGTATTTTTCTTTTTTAAAAAACCAAAGAAAACAATGCATATTATTAGGCCTATTGGTATGCTACGTTCGAGCAAAAACGACCACTCATGATACCCAAGTGATAATTTTCTTTTCTTTGGGACTACGTAATTGGTAAGTTTTATGATTTTAGATGGGAAAGTCTACTTAATCAAGGGTTTTACAGAATTACTTACAGTAATAAAGCAGACGGCTGGTCGATTACGATTAAAGAGGTGTCCGTACGGTTAACACGTAATACCCTGTGATCTTAAAGGTAGACTAAACCCCAACAAGAGCCTTATGTGTTGGAAAGATGCATACCCGGACCACCAACACATACTGACACTTTAACAAATGAAATTTTAGAATTAATAAAAAAAACCGTGATTATTCCTGCTAACTGGGAGCAGCCATTTTCTTTCGTTTTTGTGACGACTGGTGGTATAGCTTAGGGTGAAGTGACCACCAGTTTCTGACTGATGGTCTTGGTAATTTTTCAGGATTCTGCTCCATACAGTACAGTGCTTAAGACAGTGCTTGCATGCTTTCCAGATGTTTCGGAGCGATGCAAAGGTCTGGCTTGCCTTGGAGATTCTTGAGTGGATGTCTGCTTCACTGTTTCCATCGGCTGTCATCTTAGAGCCAAGGTAGGTGAAGTCATCAACTTCTGCAACTTTATCATCATGAAGAATGACGGATTCGTTGGACATGGTGTTCATTCTCGTGAGTTTTGTCTTAGGGATGTTGGTGTTAAGTCCAATCTTCTCTGCAGTGGGTGCTAGGTCTCGTGTCTTGGGCCTGTGTGTCTATATGACGGTGAGAAAGTAAACAGATGTCTGCAAAATTCAGGTCTTCGAGCATGTTTGCGAAAGTCCACTGGATCCCTCTTCTTCCTGATTGTTCCATTCTTCATGATCCAGTCTATCCCAATTATGAACAAGAATGGTGAAAAGAATACACTCTTGTTTATGTTGAAAGGGTCACTAAGAAGGTTGCCATTTATAACTTCAGAACAGACATCTGTATATGACAGCCTGATGATGTTAACAATTTGGAGGGTATGCTTAGTGTCGGAGTATCCGCCAGAGCGATTCCCTGTGAATACTGTCAAAGGCTTTTTCAAAGTCGATGGAGTTGACATATACTGGTGAGTTCCACTCCTTGCTCTGTTCCAAGATCTGTATCAAGGTGAAGATGTGATCTCTACAAGACATCCCTTTCCGAAATCCAGCTTGTTCTTGACGCATATCATTTTCTAATGCGGTGGTTAGGTGACTATGGAAGATTGTGTTGAAGACATTGCTGGTGAGTGACAGCAATGTAATACCTCTCCTTTCTTTGGCAATTTAACTAGTATGCCGGTTTTCCAATTTGCTGGTATATCTTCTGTCTCCCAAATCTGCTTGAAGATCTCAGTCAGGATGTTTGGTGTTTCGTTTTTTTCTGCTTTTAGCATTTCTGCAGTTACCCCATCTGCGCCTGGTGCTTTTCCATTATCCATAGCTCTAATGGCATTCTTCACTTCTGTGAGTGTTAGTGGATCAATATTCATGTCAAGGTCTTGGTCTTCTTCTGGAATTTCTGCTAGGCTGTTTGGTTCTGCTCTGTTCAGTATGCTTTGGAAGTAATCTTTTCATCTGGCTAACTTTTCAGTCTCGTTTGTTATGACTTTTCCATTCATATCCTTGACGGGTAGGTCCCCCTCAAGGTTTTTGTGATTCTGTATAGAGGTTTCGAATCCTCTCTTTGTGCAGCTTGATCTGCCAAACCCTCTATGTAGACTTTCTTGTCATGTTTTGCCATCTTCTTAACTTCTTTGTCCAGCTCCGAGTATTTGTTTTTGAAACGATCTTTAAGTCTATGTGAGCTGGAAGCATTCATTTTCCTTTTTGCTTCTTTTCTTTCAGAAATCTTTTCCCCCCAAGTCTCTTTTTGGATCCACTCTTCTTTTGTCTTCTTTTTGTATCCAAGGATCTTTTCTCCTGTTTGCACAATAATGTTGTTGAAGGTTTCGATGTTTATTTCATCTCCCTCTTCTAAGGCTTTGAAACGGTTTCTGAGTTCGACTTGGAAATATCTTCTTTCTTCGATATCTTTCAGTTTTGTGGAATCAAACTGTAAGCCTCTTTCCTGTCCCTTCTTTGTCTTCCGCAGTTTAAGTCCAATCACTAGGATATGGTCACTAGCAACATCAGAACATCTTCTTGCCGTTACGTCTTGTCAAGAACTTCTCCACTTTCTGTTTATCAAGACGTGGTCAATCTGGTTGATAATGGAGCCATCTGGTGATATCTCTGTTAGCTTAGCTTGTGGATATCTTTATGATGGAACAGGGTGCCACCCACAACTAAATTATTTTCTTCACACCACAAGCGACCACGCTACTTCCTTTTATTCAACACCACCTTCATAATGTTTTCAAGTTATTGTTTTTTCTTTTTGTGTTTTTTTAATTGAATTATTCCATAAACATTGTTTTAGACAGAAGTTTTAACTGATCCACGAATTACAAAATTTAGTTAACATTTGCATAGTTGTTGTGGTACTTAGTAGTAGTAATAATAATAATAATGAATCGGATATTTACGTTCTTTTAGTATTGTTTTTCCATACCCTTTTTAAAGTCTATTTCCACTGAATAAGTTGGACGCTATGTATATGTTTCTGTTTATGTTTATATATCATTGTATATTTGATGCCTATGAGCCGCAAGGTTTAAAGCAAAATAAATTGTACGGAAGTGGACGTTTATTTCTCTTCATGGATGTGTTGTTTGTCGATGGTATCCATTTGCCATCTGCAGCAGCACCTCTGACATAATGTCACAATTTGTTGACTTCTTGGTGGAATTTGCAGTGGATGAGAAGTATTTCAGTGATGTTATATAGAATTCATACAAAAAAGTTGACAAAAATGATAACATTACAGCATTATCAGTATAGTTATTTAATTACATTGAACCTGTTGTATTACAAACGGCACATCAGGTGCCACTTTTATCTAAGTTATTTTACACCAAAATTCTAAGGTCATTGTATACAGACTGCTAAATGAAATACCTAGCTATTTTAACATATAACACTGAATTTTGCTAGTAACTGATTATTAAAATGTCCCATAAAAAAAAGAAGACATTTAATAATTTCTGAGAAAATATCATTGAAAGATTTACAAATGCTAAAGAAGCTAAATTTTATCAAAACTTTTTAAACATGCAATTCGATATATTCATATAGAGAGTTTGTACCCGTATATATTATAATAATACTATGGTGTCTGTTGCCAGGATGCACAATTTTGTTTTTCTCAAGGAACAATGAATATTAACCTATTATGATCGTTCCATCTTTTTTATGGACAATAACCATTGTATAATCAGTCATGTTCCTAAAAAAAAAGTAGTAAAGGTTTAAACTTTGGTGAACAGGCCAACTAAGCCCAGGGCTAGGCCGCCAAATTTTAGGGGTGGCAAAACCTTGCAAAAAAACCAAAACAACAAAAACATAATAAAATAATTCTTTTGTTTTGTTTTGCATGCTGCACTGAAATTCCACCAAGTAGTAGAAATTACTCTTTATGCCAGATCCACCCGCCCACCCGCTTACCCTCATGTTATTCCCTATTACATGGTATTACGATGGGGCATAAAATATTAGTGGCCTAGGACGCCAAATACTCAAATAATACGTCTCTGGGTGATCACTTTCTCAAATGATTCATGGACTACCAACTCCATGGCCAGTACATATATAACTTTAGAACTTAGACTGAACTACCTAATACATGCATACAATTTGTATGGCGTTGCCATGACGTTAAAGTCTGAGACTAGATTATAAAGCACTAGACTATGTAAACAATGATTAATCTTGTTTACACCATCAGAATAAAGTTATTCAAATTTCTTTTTATGTGTCTTAAATGTACAAATGTCTTAAAAGCACACATTATAGTAACACATGCATTATTAGTCTCTCAGTGAACAATAAATGTCACGAAATCCATATTCAATGCTCATAAAATACAAATCAGTCACGTTCCTCAAAAACGACTTTGAAAGGTTTTGGCGTTCTGACGAAACCTCCACCAATAGCCTCGAAATCTGGTTTCACGCCGTCTGGTAGCGAAATCTTGAACTGCCTCATGTATCCAGCCAGAAGTAGCACCAGTTCCGGTTTCGCTACAGACTCCCCCAGACACACCCTACGTCCCGCCGAGAAAGGCAGCCAGCTGTCAGGTTTAGGTGCCATGGCGCCAGTTTCGTCCAAAAATCTTTCAGGTTTGAAATCCTCGACGTCTGTCCATTTGTCTGGGTCGTGGTGCATCATCCATAGGTTGAGGAGAACCATGGTTCCTTGTGGGATGTCATAGTCGCCTGGAACACAAATTGACCATTGCAAACTCTAAGAAAACAAACACACCACAAAACAAAATCTAAAAAATAACCTCCAAGGTGTAAAGGCAAAGGTCGTGAATCCTTTTACATTGTCCAATTTGGGCAAAACAGAAATAGAAAGAATTTGAAATACAAGCCCAAAGACGTTATACCCATTCAGGTAGTGAGGGTTTCAGTTATTGGTACTATTAAAACAAGCCTCAGGTGAGTATCTGTGGCAGTTATTTAAGTTTAAGACTGGTTTCACTTCGGGTCCTTCTTACATCGCCAAAAAGAGGACTGCCATTCCCAGACTAATTTACTAAATCAAAACTAGCACACAACAGAGCTCATTAGAATAAGTATGGCTGTGATGACATGCACACGCGAATTATTGTCATACAGTGATGATATCAAGTGTTCCCGGACGTGAGTTAAATGGACATTCCTGAGTTTGCTACATTGTAAGATGTTTCCGACTAATAAAATACTTCTACGATTAAACTTACATATTAAATATATTTTCTTGTTTAGAATATCAGTGTCTGTATGTTTAATGTGTTTCTGGTCGTCTTAATGTTTGTAAGAAGCCCAAACTGGATTTTGCCTTCAAATAATTTCGTACGTGCGAAAAAACATATTTTAGGAAATAAAATGAAATTTAACCTAGTACAAATATTAGAACGACCAGAAACACGTTTAATATACAGCCACTAATATATATATATTATGCAGAAAAATATATTTGATATCTGATTACAATCGTTAATCGTTAGTCGATAACATCTTAAAAAGTGCAGCAAACTCAGGAATGTCCCTTTAATATAAATCCGCGTCACAGATATTTTTGTACTAACAAAGCATTAAATTAGACTTATCTGTATATTCACAGTTCATTTATCATAGCAACATCTAGCCTAACTTAACTAGAATGAGGTGGGCAGAAGGCAGCTGAAAGCACAGAATTAGGGGCCATTAATAAATGTTTTTATTTTGCTAACAAAAAAGTACACTATCACCATCATCACCACTATCACCATCATCATCACTATCATCATCAAAACTACCATCATCAAAACTACCATTATTGTCAATAGCTTTAGCTCATTAACTTTAGCTCAGAAACTTTTAGGATGAGAGTTGCCCTACCTATCTTGGTGTCGCAGATGGTAGAGTGAGGCAGACTCAGAGGCACAACAGAAGACAATCTCATAACCTCGTGGAGTACGGCTTCCGTGTAGGGCAGCTGGTTTCGATAGGACAACAACATGGTGCCGCTTTTAGCTGTAGAAACCAATAAGAAAAACAGTCACATAAAATTAAATGGGCACTGTAATCCAGACACTGTTGTAGAAATGAGGAAATAGAGGTACAATTTGCTAGAAAATAAGACATCACACCACGAATCACTTACAGAACATGCATTTTAATGGAAATATTACGGTAGAATAAATGTCTGTACACAATATGGAGAGAGTTGTCATTGTTATTTTTAAAAATGGTAACAGCACGGAGAATGGTGGCGTGATGCCGTAAGAAAATGGAACCATAATCACTAATTAGGGTAGTCAACATACTCTGATCTTCTAAGACAATCAACCATGCAAGCTAGGTCGTGTGTGTGTGTATGTGTGTGTGTGTGTGTGTGTGTGTGTGTGTGTGTGTGTGTGTGTGTGAGCGAGAGAGAGAGAGAGAGAGAGAGAGAGAGAGAGAGAGAGAGAGAGAGAGAGTGAATGCGAGAGAGAAGGTTGAATTCACGTTTAGATGAGACGGAATATTATTATTTGCACACACGATTTAACTTAGATGGAACAAATAGATTTTAACTCACGCACAACTTTGTCTACTTCTTCGTGAACTTTAGACTGAACTTCAGGAGATGTAGCTAGATACAGCATTGCCCAGTCCAACGTGAAACGGGTCGTGTCAATCCCAGCTGAAAGAAACACACACACATTTTTGACAGTTGTTTCCCTTTGAATTACTCCAACCTACCGCACACGAGAGCTATCAGCTGAGCAAAAAGTCTCAAGTTTCGCCTTGTTCAACAATGGCTCACGTGTACGTGGGCTTTAAGTTGCACTCTCGAAAGTATTTTTAATATTTAAGTACTGAGAATAGATCATCACATGTATCTATTTTTAAATTCCTTCCCAAGAAGCGCCATTGTTCGATTTATGTTGGTTATTTAAAAAAAAAAATATATATAATAATAATAATAATAATAAAATAAAACAATAATAATGATAATAAAAAAAAAATAATAATAATAATAATAATAATAATAATAATAAAATAATAATAATTAAAACAAAAATAAAATAAACAAATAAATAACAAATGAAAAGAAATTTGTCTAATCGCAGGCCCGTAGAAAGCCTACAATTATTGGTAAGGCTTATTTTGACTCCAACAAGCGTGGCGTCGTGGTTAGGCCATTGGTCTACAGGCTGGTAGGTACTGGGTTCGGATCCCAGTCGAGGCATGGGATTTTTAATCCAGGTACCGACTCCAAAGCAAGGCTCAATGGGTAGGTGTAAACCACTTGCACCGACCAGTGATCCATAACTGGTTCAACAAAGGCCATGGTTTGTGCTATCCTGCCTGTGGGAAGCGCAAATAAAGATCCCTTGCTGCTAATCGGAAAGAGTAGCCCATGTAGTGGACGACTGCGGGTTTCCTCTCAAAAATCTGTGTGGTCCTTAACCATATGTCTGACGCCAAATAACCGTAAATAAAAAATGTGTTGAGTGCGTCGTTAAATAAAACATTAATTTTCTTTCTTTTTTTCCCCCAACAAACTTGGAGGGTACAAGATGATGCTTCTCTCCCATATTTTATTTTCAACTGATGAGTTTCGATGACAGTGTTTGATAATATTTCACGTAGCGGTAACGACGTTAACAACATGCAGTATGTTTCGTTTATCTTTAAAGGCTTTAGCCTGACCGGCCTTAGGCCTACCGCTTCCTACAGCCTTGAATCGACCATAGCTTTTAGTACGCAGCAGTTACTCACTGATATAGCATTTTTACATTGAATTTGGTATCGGGCAGAATTTGAAAAATAAGTTACCGGTACTTCACATGTCAAAGTGAAACGTTTACCATCATCAATTGCCACTGTTCTGTGTTGCGCACGCTTCCTCTATTTAATTTTCTTACACATCTATTGGTGACAACATCATTCCTTATTTTTGATAACACATACTTGTTTACACATGTATGTGGTTGTTAACAAGTTCAAGACATACGACTGGCTGCTCCTAGGTAATGATCAGGTCACCAATGCCATACACCCAATGCAAAAACAGCACGGTCGATATCGATTACACTGTGACGTATAGTTAACCTGACAATCATTTGTCTGTGATGCGTAAGTGCAAGGGCTGTAAATAACGTTTAATAGAAAAAAAGTAAAACATTGCTTAAAACCTGGTTTTTGAGGATATGTAAGAAATAAAATAATACATTCGTGTCAGTTAGATACCATTTATCTCACAACACGTTGTTTAAAACGTATCAAACCCGCTTTCGCTCGTTGTAGTAACTCATTGTAAGATAAATGGTATCTAACGGCCACTCATGTATTATTCTCTATTTAAAGTGTGGGGCGTTATTTTTACTGGAATCGTCCGATTATGCTTAGTGTCCTACATTGTTTACGATTCCTCTATTAAGCTTTTTATTTAAATCGCCTACAGTTAAACTAATCAAACGATTAATCAACAATTTGACACGTGGTTACATCCACCGAAGGTTCTACAATATGGAAGGAAGGAAGGAAATGTTTTATTTAACGACGGACTCAACACATTTTATTTATGGTTTATATGGCGTCGGACAAATGGTTAAGGGCCACACAGATATTGAGAAAGGACACCCACTGTCGCTACGTCATGGGCTACTCTTTTCGATTAGCAGTAAGGGATCTTTTATATGCACCATCCCACAGATAGGATAGCACATACCACGGCCTTTGATATACCAGTCGTGGTGCACTGGCTGGAACGTAAAACAGACAGGGATCGATCTCACATCCACCGCGCATCAGGCGAGCTCTTTACTACTGGACTACGTCTGGCCCTCATTCTACAATAAATACCTCCAAATATATCTCCGACAGTTTGCCTAATGTGCTCGTCCGTTATCCGTGATTTCGTCAATTCATCGCCCTCTTCTATGGCTTCGTTCTGTGCCAACAAAATGCTGTCCGTAAAATCTCTGCAGTGATCTAACAAAATAAAACAAAATAATATCCTTGTTTGACACACAGTTCAGTTAATTATGTAAATATTATGCGTGGGATCGATTAATTTGTAATTTATTTATCAGAATTAAATGTAAACATAGTGGAAAATTATGTCGCTTAAAACTATAATAATGAACCTTTAACAATTATAGACGGAGGAGGAGAAAAAGGAGGATGGATGAAAACAAGTTTCATATACATGCAAGACTGTACTGCGGTGCATATCTAGCTGATGAAACCAGAGGCCTAAACTCTCGCAACTTTGCGATCTCGCAGTACAATGCTAAAAGACTTGCAAAGAGGATGCTTTGTTGTCTAACAGAGCCTAAGAGAGCTTTGTGAATTAGGCCCCAAGGCTCGAACTTAAGAATATGTCTCCCACGGCAATTTTAAAAAGAATTGCCATGGATGGCAATTTTGAGCCTGCCTATGGCAATTTGTTTTTTAAAGTGACATTTGTAGAAAATAAATTTGACTAAAAGGTTATTTTGCTGTATGTAGACATAATATTATTTCAAATGTGAAAATGTTAAATATTGGCAAATTATGTACACGTCACCAGTGTATGAATTTTGCCATTATCGAGGAGTTTTACTGACGGCACAAAGTGCCATCGGTAATGCTTTGTACCTACGGAAATTTATATCTCAATGACGGCAATTTATATCTCAATGACGGCAATTGCCGTCGGTGCCGTCGTTAAGTTAGAGCCCTGTGAAACCAATGAAAGAAATGTTTTATTTAACGACGCACTCAACACATTTTATTTACAGTTATATGGTGTCAGACATATGGTTAAGGAACACACAGATTAAGAGAGAAAACCCGCTGTCGCCACTACATTGGCTACTCTTTCAGATTAGCAGCAAGGGATCTTTTATTTGCGCTTCTCACAGGCAAGATAGCACAAACCATGGCCTTTGTTGAACCAGTTATGGATCACTGGTCGGTGCAAGTGGTTTACACCTACCCACTGAACCTTGCGGAGCACTCACTTAGGGTATGGAGTCGGTATCTGGATTAAAAATCCCATGCCTCGACTGGGATCCGAACCCAGTACCTACCAGCCTGTAGACCGATGGCCTAACCACGACGCCACCGAGGCCGGTGTGAAACCAATGAGTATTTTGGAGCGCCAATATAGGTTGGGCGCCTCTGTTCTCTACACGGTGTGCATTGTTTTTTCGTCTTCTAGACCATAGCTACAAGCTGATGAAGGTGTAAGCACGAATACCGGCCTCAGTGGTTAATCCATCGGACTACAGGATGGTAGGTACAGGGTTCGCAGCCCGGTTCCCGCTCCAACCCAGAGCGAGAGTTCTTAAGGACTCAATGGGTAGGTGTAAGGCCACTACACCCTCTTCTCTCTCACTGACCAATTATTAAGCCCCCTCCCCTGATTTTCTGGATCCGCCACTGCCTAGGTACAGCCCTGAAGTATAAAAATATTATTACCCGGTGAAAAGGTCTTCCTGTGTTCGTCAATAAACGTGTCCATCAAACCAAAGAATTCATCCATTACTTTCGTTAACTGTTTCATCTTCCCAGTCGGACAAAGACGTAATGGTGGAATAATATCCTCCAGAAGTCCATTTCCAAAACTGTTTAAAAACTCATCAAACAGGTGGATCATATTCTTGAACATGGCATCATCAACATCATACCTGAAATATTTGCATATCTTATTATATTACATTATATAATTAACGTAATATATTTAAAGCGAGGATAAAACTTAAAAAATTACATCTATATATATATATATATATATATATATATATATATATATATATATATATATATATATATATATATATATTCCAAAATACACTAAATTTAATATAATTATTAATTTGTTAAACACTTAATTTTCATAGAACTACGAAATTCTGTCATCAACGTCATACCTAAATATTCTTATACTTTGTTTTAATACATTATTTGCACAAAAAAGCAAATCTCTTCTTATTTATTGCATCTTAAAGGAACTGAATTTTTTAGTAAAGTTTATTTCGCTAATGAATTACTTTTCATTCATGTTAGATTTTTAACATGTGACAACTGAAAATTAAAAAGGTTAAAAAGGGGTGGGGATTAACTTTATAAGAAATGATATGTGGAAGATGACAACTCGAGATTTGGAGGCAGCTATGTGTTAATTTGACACATGCTTGTCAGGTTAACAATACGTCACAGTCTAATCGATTTCCATCGTGTAGTTTTTCATTGTTGTATGGCATTGGTGACCTGGTCATCACCTAGAAGCAGCCAGTCGTATGTCTTGAAATTGTATGTATATATGTATAATTTTATAAAATTTAATAGTTTAAAACAAAGTTTGATTGGGAGTGGGCCCTACGCCACTGTACTATTTTACTTACGTTTCTCCGAAACACACGCCACACAGTATGTTCACCCCAACAAGAGTATTGTATTCGTGTGGATTAATCGGATCTTTGGCGTTTTTCAACAGAGGTATAACCTTGGCCAAGGAGTCGGTCACTCTCTGTTCCAGCTGGTTCCCACTGATAAAGTGTCTGTAAGGTCAACAAAGAACGCTATGCGGTTATAGGCGGTTATTAAATTCTGGCCTTACTATGTTTTATAACGCCATTTACTGATGCAAAATACAAACACACCAACAGTTTTAATACATATTGTGGTTATCGCTGTTGACGGTTATTATCAACTATCTAATACACTTGTAATATATAAAATTAAATTTCCGTTTCATTCATTACAACATAACGTTATCCCATTGTATTGGTCCAGACGTGGCAACAGGAGTTTGTTCAATTCTCGATGAACGTACAAATTATGGGCAAGTTGTTTTATTGAGCGTTATTGTTTATGGACCAAAAGTAATTTAAAATAAAGTATGAAGTTTTATTGTTATTATTAGCAAGTATGATGAAAAATAAAATAATATATATATATATATATATATATATATATATATACATACATACATACATACATACATACATACATACATACATACATACATACATACATATATATATATATATATATATATATATATATATATACATGTATATATATATATATATATATATATTTATTTATTTATATATATATATATATATATATATGATAATAGTGAATTAATTGGGCAAAAATTACAACCGGTAGTTCAATATTACAGTAGTTTCATGACGACCAAAGATCTTGAAGGACGATTGAGGTCAAAAGTGAAATTTAAAAGTTGACAGTTTTTTTATCAGTAAATCGCAAATTCAAACAACTGTATGATCAACACAATGAAAACGATTGACAGAAATAATGTTCCTCGGTGATTAATCGACCTCCCTGGAAATTGTCAAAATCGAGAATGACACCCAACGCACGTGTACGGGGAAACTACGTGATGCACGTGCAAACTATGGAATGTGTTTCGGTGTGTTGATAAACAGACCTGAACGTTCGATATCTGTGGTCAAAACACAGTCTGATTAAAATTAGCTCTACTGGGTCTACCAGATCTAACAGCATCGCGTGGACTCCCTTGTCCAGGTGACATTTCATCAATAAATAACAATTTAAATATCGACCAATTACACTTCGCCTTTTATAAAGAAAGAAATGTTTTATTTAACGACGCACTCAACACATTTTATTTACGGTTATATGGCGTCAGACATATGGTTAAGGACCAAACAGATTTTGAGAGGAAACCCGCTGTCGCCACTACATGGGCTACTCTTCCGATTAGCAGCAAGGGATCTTTTATTTGCGCTTCCCACAGGCAGGATAGCACAAACCATGGCCTTTGTTGAACCAGTTATGGATCACTGGTCGGTGCAAGTGGTTTACACCTACCCATTGAGCCTTGCGGAGCACTCACTCAGGGTTTGGAGTCGGTATCTGGATTAAAAATCCCATGCCTAGACTGGGATCCGAACCCAGTACCTACCAGCCTGTAGACCGATGACCTACCACGACGCCACCGAGGCCGGTCGCCTTTTATAACGTTATAACGTTATTCGGGAGCATGGAAATTCTAAAAATATCGGGCGAGACTATTTATGCAATAGGCGAACTTGTTGGTCTATTTCAACATTGAAAAAAAGGGGGAAAAGTGCAGTAATAAATTCTGGATTGTATACTAGTATAAACCGATTTTATGGCTATACCATCATGTTTTTTTTTTCGTCTTGAAACGAATTTTATATAAAATTTTATATTGCAATTAATTTCCGGCATACTTCGTAATTCACCCAAATCATTTCGTATACCCATGAACATGAGCTCCAACGGGCTGCTGTTAGATCTACATGTAACAGTGGAGCTAATTTCAATTAGATTGGTCAAAACGTGTGTTCGGTCTAATAGTTGATATTAACATTAATATTTCAGGTTCCCCTACTTGTTTTTGAAGAGTATACACACACACACACACACACACACACACACACACGCGCACGCACGCATCTACACACACACACACACACACACGCACACGCACACGCACACGCACACACACACACACACACACACACACACAGACACATAGACGCACACGCACACGCACGCACACGCACACGCACACGCGCACGCGCACGCACGCACGCACGCACGCACACACACACACACACACACACACACACACACACACACAGGGCTGTACCCTGATCAAAATCCTAGGGGGCACTACTTTTTTAAAACAAATGAAATGAAACACTATACAAATTAAATCCTGAGATGTGTATGCTATTTTCTGGAGTAAAAAAAGAGGTGAAATTCTCAGGGGGGCAACTGCCCCCCCCCCCCCCCCACCGCCCCTCCGGAGTGTACGGCCCTGATATATATAAGCATGTAGACAACTGTAATTGAAAGAGAATATTGTTCAAATCGGATCAACAAAATATAACCAGTGCTTAAAAACACACAAAAAACCAAACAAACATTTTAAAAAACACAAAAAAACCCACGACAACTTGGTGTTTATTGTACATACAAAGCATTTTTTTTTTATGGCGAAGTCTACCTAGTACCTTACCTCAAAGCTTTGGTTGCTAATTTTCGGTGTAGTCGCCAGGTGGCGTGATAGTCACCAAGCGCAATACTCTTTCCTCCGTCCGAGAACTTCAAGGCTGAAAATGAGTGAAATCGCAGCTGGTTAATATTCCGCCATTAAGTAAGGACAAATCCGTAATGTAATGTGTGTCGAAAGTTCATACCAGCTAATCGAAACGTATGATTTAGGCCTACTAATTATTAACAATCAATACAACGTGTTATTAACATATGAACCTCGCGAAGAAAAAACAAACATGGCACAAGCAAACATGGAATGATGAAAGCAGTACCGATACGAAAGAAAAATTAAGTATAATAAAATATAATAAAATATATAATAAAAGAAAACCCATACTTTACAATGCGTGTTTCTCATCTGTTTTGCATTTATCTTTATAGAAACAAAAATAAACAGCTCGTGCCATTATGAAATAAACCAAATCAGTGCGCACTGCATGTGAAATCGAGAAAACAGTTTAAACCAATAAATCTCCATAGCAATATATACTGATGGAAAGAAACAAAGGAACACGTGTAATAACAGCAACTATTAACTGCAACCAAAACTCTCACCCATAGTGTCAGGAAGCTGAACATGGCACCGACATTCAACCTTCAGCTGGTCTAACCCACGGCACTAACTAACGATCGCCGGTAGTAGAGGTGTATAGTAGGTGGTTACAAATGCCTCTTAACAATGCCAGAAGTAACTAGTGAACACTCCCTTAAGTGGTCAGGATAAGCCCACAGTTAAAAGCTGATGGGGAATGGCAGGTGTGTGGCACAGATAGCCATAAGAGACAAGCACCTGTCGCGGTTGGAGACACAAGGACTGGGATGTAGAGGTGGAAAGCGAAAAAAGTAGAAAGATAGGAGGAGGTGTCAGATCGGGAAGAAATGAGATGGAATTCAAAGGAGAGAAAGGCAAGGGGATAAAAAAAAAAAAAAAAAAAAAAAAAAAAAAAAAAAAAAATAATAATAAATAATAAAAAAGACATTCAACCTCCATTGGGCGGGACGTAGTTCAGTGAAAAAGCGCTCGCTTGATGACTACCTGTATATATGTCAAAACGACTTTAAACGTTTGACATTCAATAGCCGATGATTAATAAATCAATGTGCTCTAGTGGTGTCGTTAAAAAATCTTCTTCTTCAACCCCCATATTAATATAATTCAGTCCTACATTATATTTTTGTGTTTTATACAGACGTTAAGCATGCTAGCTGTGAATTAAATTAGATCTAAAATGTCAATGTGTTCCCATATTTGCTTCCATCAGTATATCAAGTTTATGTTTCTCGTTTTGGTGACACTCATAGATAAGAAATTGATTTTCAGGTCTTTAGATATTAAAATCTCAAGAAATCTTAAGTACCGTAGTCTTACTTGAATACGTCTGGGGGCGACCAGCAAAGTCCGCCTGTTTGGTTACCAGAGCCTCCAATACAACCTCGGTACTGTTCAGAGCCACGCAACGTATTGGGCCTGTAATTAATATAAATTATAATTATATTACTTGAGCGTGAATGCCATATTTAAAAAACCCCAACAAAAAACAAACAATTTCCAAACGAGTTCCATAAATTTCGTATATTACTTGTACGCTAGTGTAATAATTTATTTTTTAATTCACAAATTGTAATTTATAAAAAGACCAAAATGTATAATTGTATTTACTACACAACTGATATTAATTACATTTATTCAAATACAGTAAAAATCCCCCCCCCCCCCAACCCCCAAAAAACCAACAACACCCCCTCTAAAAAAAGAAAAAAAAGAAGAAAAATCCCCAACCGCACACACAAAGAAACAACAATAATAAAAAAACAAAAAAACAACAACACAAAACAACAACAAAACAAAATAAACAAACAACGAAACATAATCAACATCGAATATAGTCTAACCTAAGTATACGGTCATTACCGGTCCATACGTTTTGGTCCATTCTGCGAGTTTCTGGTACATAGGTGTTCCTTTGAAAGCTGCAAAAGTTTAATAAATAAAAATTTATATGCATCGTGTGAATGCGATTTAGCAAAACAACAGGTCATTTAAAATATTTTGAGAATGGTTAGGTGACCATGGGAGTGAGTGCGAATGAAAGTGAGTGAATGAGACTTAGCGAGAGAGAGAGAGAGAGAGAGAGAGAGAGAGAGAGAGAGAGAGAGAGAGAGAGAGAGAGAGAGAGAGAGAGAGAGAGAGAGAGAGAGAGAGAGAGAGAGAGAGAGAGAGAGAGAGAGAGAGAGAGAAAGAGAGAGAGGCAGAAAGATAGAGAGGCAGGCAGGCAGACAGACAGACAGACACACAGAGACATACAGATAGAGGGGGGGGGGGAGGGGTTGAGGCAGATATATAGGGGCAAGACAAACGTGCATACAAACAGACGAACAGAAAAACTGAGGGGAAAGATGGGAGATGCTATGAAAAAGAAAAAGAGAAAGAGAGAGGGATGGAGGGAAAGAGACAATGAGACAGAGTGAGAGAAACAGATATTATACAGAGAGATATTTAAAGGTGGAGAGAGGGAGGGAGAGGGAGAGAGAGAGAGAGAGAGAGAGAGAGAGAGAGAGAGAGAGAGAGAGAGAGAGAGAGAGAGAGAGAGAGAGAGAGAGAGAGAGAGAGAGAGAGAGAGAGAGAGAGAGGTCGTATCTTTTATGTATACTAGTCACTGATATGCATATCTGCCGAGTGTGTTTTATGAGACAATTGTTCTTACATAACACATTTCCTATGAGTGGAAGAGCGAACGGACCAGGAGGTAAGCGGTAGCTTTTTCTGAACATGTAGTACGCTGTGGTTCCAAACACAGCGGCAACCATGAGAGTCTGGGTTGTCAGAGACAGGGGTACATAACTCAGAATGCCACCCATTATCTGTAAAACAAATGGACTATACATTATATGCACGCACGCGCGGACACACACACCACACACGCAGATATAGACAAAGTAAGAAAGAGTAACACAAATAATGTGTATGTGTGTGTGTGAGAGAGAGAGAGAGAGAGAGAGAGAGAGATAGAGAGAGAGAGAGAGAGAGAGAGAGAGAGAGAGAGAGAGAGAGAGAGAGAGAGAGAGAGAGAGCTATATTTCCAACCAATCAATCAATCAATCAATCAATCAATGAATTAATCAATCAATCAATTCAATTCAGTCGATAAATCAATATCAATAATATATATATATATATATATATATATATATATATATATATATATATATATATACATATATATACATATATATATACATATATATATATATATATATATATATATATATATATATATATATATATATATATATATATATATATCAAGTACAATCATTCAGATATATTTTGTGAGTTACAAGTCATTCTATTCTATTTTGTATTTGTGAGTTACAAGTCATTCTATTCTATTTTGTATTTGTGAGTTACAAGTCATTCTATTCTATTTTGTATTTGTGAGTTACAAGTCATTCTATTCTATTTTGTATTTGTGAGTTACAAGTCATTCTATTCTATTTTGTATTTGTGAGTTACAAGTCATTCTATTCTATTTTGTATTTGTGAGTTACAAGTCATTCTATTCTATTTTGTATTTGGTGCGTACATAGGGGTACGGGCTCTCATTTTTGTAGGGGTGCAGTCTGGTCATTTTTGCCCAAATAACACGAAAATGTCCGACTATGGATAACAACAAATATTCATATTTGCAGTCCTACTAAACAGCTGTGTTATAAACGAATCACTCCGTCTTTTTGCACGGATTACAACTAACACCCTGCGATTTGCTTCAGCATTTTTGTTTAGTTGACCCCATGACCTCCCCTCAAACCCCACGTGACCTGTCTGGAATAGCCACATGACCTGAATAGCTAGGGTTGAGCGCACAAGTTCTAGTAAATAACTGATCCTGCTATAGTATAACAAACAAAACATCGATTGACCTTCAATCTACATTTCATACAGACTACAATGTACAAGTACTAGCTCTATGACTAATATTATCATTTAAAAAAAACCCCACCCGCTGTGCCCTATACTATGATATATATATATATATCGTGTTAAAAGTCTCATACCTGTCCTATGAAGCCGTGAACCGCAGGTCAGAGGTTTACAACTCGTGTGGAAACTCTCTTTACGTGGCTTCTTTACCAGCAGTGACCCCAGCATGCCCCGTGTTAACACAATGTTATTGTGACCATTAAAATTCGCAGGGACTGCCACAGAGGTTGCATTGCATCAAAGAAGAAAGTTCCGTGTCAAAGTTTGAACAAAAGTTCCATACCAAAGTTCGAGGTGTACCGTTAAATATTTCCATTTAGTAAATACACTTTTAGTTGTTATACAGTTGCTATGCAGCATACAGAAGAGGTTGAAACCAGTGCGGGGTATCTCACTAAAATGGAACTGCGATTTTCAGCAAAAAAAGTGTTATTAATAAATTTAAAAAAATCATTCATCCTTTAAATGGTATATGTCACACACACCCATTTTATTACAGGTAGATTAAATGTAGATTGACACTTTTTATTGGTATACTGCCTGCTGCTTATATCAGTTTTATTAGTGAACAAAAATGTTAGCTTGTTTTGTTTAACGACACCACTAGAGCATATTGATTTGTTAATCATCAGCTATTGGATGTCAAATATATGTTACATATGACATATAGTCAGAGAGTAAACCCGCCACATTTTTCCATTTATTGCAAGGGATCTTTTATTTGCACTATTCCACAGACATGAGATAACATACCACTGCCTTTGATATACCAGTCGTGGTGCTGGAACGAGAAATAGCTCAATGAACTTATCGTTAGGGATCGATCTTAGACTGACCGCGCAGCAGGCGAGCGCCTTACCACTTATTAGTAAACATTAACATTATTGGCAATATGAGTTAACTTGTTACAATGGAACCTATAAAGTATTAATGTCTATAAATAGATGCCCTCAATGAAATATATGACCTTGGAAGTATAGTGGTCAAGCTGTCTGCATCAAGGTTGGTAGGTACTGTTCACGACTCAACACCAGCTCTCACTCAGAACAGGTTTTAACTTACCATTAGGACGGTGTAATTTAAGGACAGGACACCGACTTCTCTCTAATAATAGAATCATTAAATCCCTGTCCTGGATGGATACGGACAGCCCAAATCACGCACGGCGGAAGCAAGTAGACATTGGGGGGTGGGGGTGGGTGGGGGGTGACTGAGATCGAGTTTCTCGGAGGGTTTGGGGGGTATGCTTAAGATTTACTACCAATATTTTTTATTCACTATTATTGGGGGAGGCTCCCTCCCCTGCTCCGCCGTGCCTGCAAATAGCTGAGGTGTGTGCCCGGGACAGTGTACTAGCATCCTAATTAGATACAACCATGAAAATAATGTTAATGAAATGAAACAAACTATTATAAGAAGAGGCTTAACTAGTGGGAAGCAGCATCTTCGCAAACCAAGGTACCATTCCGTATAGCACAGGGGCCATATAAATATTACGTAACACTCGAGGGGTGGGTGGGGGTGGGTAGATGTAGGTTCAAAGGTTATGTAGCGTTGTAAGGGGTGGGCGGGTGTATTTAACAACATTCTTTATTACTAATTTATTATTTTTAAAAAACACTCTTTCACGGCGACAATGTTGAACGTAGGTAATTATAGCTAGACGTGTACACACAATAAGGGTTATAAATTGAGCTGAAAGGCGCATCTGCGCTTTCCCAAATAGCAAAATTGTACGTTAACATTATATTACATTTATCGCATGACCTTTTTGTGTGAATGGGAAGGTGTGTGTGTGCGTGTGTGTGTGTGTGTGTGCGTGCGTGTATGTGTGTGTGTTTGTGTGTGTGTGTGTGTGTGTGTGTGTATGTGTGTCACAATATCTAGTAAAGGTACGTACTATTTTGGAGGGTATATGGTCTAGTGTTATGGAGCGTTACGGGGGGGGGGGGGGGGGGGGAGGGAAGGTGTCTAATTTTAATAAACAAAATTGCGTTATGTAATATTTTAACGGCCCTGTGCAGTTATATTGAATGATATCTTGTCTTGCAAAGATGACAAAACAAATGCCTCCATTCAAAACATATATTACAATTTCTATTATAAGATACAGTTATTAATTATTAAAATATATCTATTACATCTGAAGTACTGGACTAAGATATTCCCACCTTTTTCTCTTTTTTTCTCTTTTTTTTTTATCTAAGACTATATGTCAAAATTACCAAATATTTGACATCCAATAGCCAATGATTAATAATCAATATGCTCTAGTAATGTCGTTAAGCAAAACAAACTTTAATACATGTATCTATAATTCAATCTGCTTATAAACTAATCATTAAATATAATTTGGTTGTGTATTTTTTTTGCTCGGCATGAAAGGCATGCAACGTTATGTTTCAAATATACTGTAGAAAGTTGGTTTTGTTTGGGTGATTATTTATGCAACTGGTTACGTTAGGATATATGGATGTTTTCAGAGACTAAATTTTGTTTTCATTTGTAAAGTTTCTTTTGGCCGTGGGGAAATATTTTTTTTTTTTATTAAAAGGAAACAAAGATTAACAAGCATTTTGAGAGTACTGCTAAAGCAATACATATGCTTCACCGGGCCCAATATTATATATTTTCGTATCTGCTAAGTTCAAGGGTCATAACTCTCTCAAAAATGGGTAAATTATCGTGAAAGTCTTATAGTTTGTTTTGTTTAACGACACCACTGGAGCACATTGATTAATTAATCATCGGCTATTGCATGTCAAACATTTGGTAATTCCAACTCGTAGTCATCAGAGGAAACCCGCTACATTTTTCCTAATGCAGCAAGGGATCTTGTATATGCACTTTCTCATAGACAGGAAAGCACATACCACGGCTTTGTCCAGTTGTGACGCAATGGATGGAACGAGAAAAAAACTCAATCAGCTGAATGGATCCACCGAAGTGGTTCAATCCTGCAACGCAAGCACCTCGAACGAGCACTCAACCGACTGAGCTAAATCCCGCCGCTCTTGATTCAAACTGTAACTGTACATAGTAAGGCTACACACAAAATTTCACATCAATATCTTGAGTCATTGCAAACAAACGCCTAGAAAACTATGTGGGACAGACGAACATACAGACAAACATATGGACAGAAGGACGGAGATTAAACCTACAGGATATCACATACCACGGCCTTTGATGTACCAGTCGTGGTGCACTGGCTGAAGCGATAAATAGCCCAATGGGCCCACCGACGGGGATCGGTCCCAAACCGACCCCGCATCAAGCGAGCGCTTTACCACTGGGCTACGTCTCGCTCTATAATAATAATAAAAGCCAAACCAAACCCCCCCCCCCCCCCCTCCGAAACAAGCAACAACAAACCCTCCCACCAACCCCCCCCCCACCCACCCACCTCCAAAGCAAACAAAACAACAACAACGACAACCCCTACCCGAAATCCAAACATAAACAACTACCAACAACAACAACCCCACAACAAACAAGCAAAACAAACAAAAAATAAACAAAAAAAACAAACTTAAGTTGCTTAATCATTGTGGGAACAATATGATAATGCTATTGTGAGATTGTTTGGTGAAACGGCACAGAAACATCGACACAAATGTGAACCAAGCTACCGTAGCTTAAAACCGATATATCTTGATTCATAATACTCCTTTGTGTAGATGGGGGTAATGTCCCCCGGCAGACTACTCTGACCCATGATTCAGCGTATTCCAGTAACTAGTGCAAAAAGGACCACTACACTAAAACTACATGCTGGTAGGTACAAGGTTCGCAGCCCGGTACCGGCTCCAACCCAAAGCAAGTTCTGAAGGGCTCAATGAGTAGGTGTAAGGCCACTACACCCTCTTCTCTCTCACTAACCAACTAACCCATTGTCCTGGACAGACAGACCAGATAGCTGTGGTGTGTGCCCAGGACAGCGTGCTTGAACCTTAATTGGATATAAGTACGAAACTAAGTTGAAATGCACTAGAAGGGCCAAGATTAAGTGAAGATTATTTTTGTTATGTTATAAAATTGTTAGTAGTTTTATGTTTGCATTATTTGTGTATTTTGTTAAGAAGCCTGAAAAAGCGAAATTTCGATTTTAAGAAATAATTCTGTATATATGACAAAACAATGCCGAGTGATCGAAATTTAAGAAGCATTGTAAATATATGTAAACTCGGCCTAATATATTTATGTCACTTGGCACCAAATTCTATAATACCTGTTTATATTATAACCTTTACGTTTTAAAAAATGTTATTTCTGGTTTATTTTGCTTTGGAACAAATTTTGTGGATGTAGCAAAGAATAAAATCAGAGGACATAAACACAAGAACATGAGATCAGTGTGTCCGTCGTTTATTTCTCAGATGTGCGTGCGTGCGTGCGTGCGTCTCTCTCTCTCTCTCTCTCTCTCTCTCTCTCTCTCTCTCTCTCTCTCTCTCTCTCTCTCTCTCTCTCTCTCTCTCTCTCTCTCTCTCTCTCTTAATACTTAATACAGTTACTTGCATTCATTTTTAGCTGGGGGGTGGGTGGGTGGGTGGGTCCGTGCAACTGGGAAACCCCCCATAATCCGTTCTGGATAGGTCGGGTAGTTCATTCTCGAGTGCAATTTGTGTTCTATGTAGTGTAACTCGTACGTCATGAGCCTGACGCACTGAGAGTATATAAATACAGAGGTAGGTAATACAAACTATATCTTGTCCTGCAACTCTCAGGTAAGCCTGTTGTTAGACTGTCTGCATGAGTGTTAGATACGTTACCATGGCTTGGCGGCGCATATACCTGGCAGTATTTGCGCCGCCCGCCATTGGTGATTGGTTTGGCTGTTTTTGAATGTTTTCTTTATAGGTTTTAGTTGATTATATATTGTAATTAATTTTAGATTGTAATAAAATGTTAGTTTATTTCCTCTTAGCAATTTTAGATGGTAATATTTTAATATATATGTATACTTCTTTTTAATCTTAAACAGGTTTTAAACAGGCTATTAACTTGATCGGTCATCTACTATGATATTAAAAAAATAGAAACCTGGCCGATACTCGGAGTCACCCACTTAACGATTAAGTGGTAGGGTGCTGTTTGGGTGCGCTAGGGCGTAGGCGGTTTGGGCCGATAGAATGCCTGGTAGGAGGCCTCCCTCCCACGGAACCTCCACCCCATGGAAATCCGGATCAGCCGAACTGGGCTACCCGCCTGTTTGAGCGCGGACTGGATTGGGCGCGACGCTCCCCCCTTTGCGAATCCTTATCCCTCCAGGGCTTAAGATTAAAAGTAATTAAATGTATTATTATAAATAAATATTATAGTATTTAATGGTTTTTATTATATTAGGCTTTTAGACCAGCCCGATTGAAAAATATACTGCACCTACTAAATAATTAACATAACTACATAACCTGAACCAGTCTTATTTAAATAGGTGCTTCCAAAATATATTATTTTAAAGTAATATTAGTATAAGTTTTTAGGCCCCTATTTATTTTATTTTTGTAAGTGGTCATACCACGTGTCCAAATTACCCCCTTCATATTACATCTTCCTTCCCCCCACCCCCTCCTGCCCCGGAATTGGTCACTGGCGAAGTCAGAGGCTAAATCCGAGGTGGGCGTGCCTGAACCTCTGTGGATATGGGCACGTAAATAGAGTTCCCATCCCATCCCATCTTGTCCTGCAATACGACCTACATGTTAAGTGGTTGTCCGGGAAATAGAATCTGTACTCTGTAATCGGGAAAACACTGAGCAGCGTCGTATACGTAATTTCTTAGCAAGTTGTTTTCTGCTACTGGACAGCACAGGTAAGTTTATACAACATTTAAAATGATTTGCTAGTATCTGATGACAGGTCACGGGAAACGGGGAGGCATCTATATATACTATATCGTGTTATTAAGACAAAGTGCCACTTTAGAGATGAATAAAAAATAAAAAATACAAATATTACAAAAATAAAAATATTCTTTTGTACAAAAGCAGTTTATGATATTGTGTATTGATGATGCATTAAAGTTTTTTTTTTAATACATAGCTTACTTTTAAAATAACGCGCGATACACCACGTAATGTCATTTTTTTTTAAACCAATGAGAAGGTACTTAAAATCCGACATTCACGTAATTTGATGATAATTGTTTGAAACCTTTATGTAGATCCAGTTTTATATTCTTATTTATTGATCGTCTCTCATAGTTTCTGAAAGGAATGGCGTATGTACTTTTATAATGTATTTTAAATTGCATTTTATTATTGTGTATATAAGATGAGACTTTAATAAAATATATGTCTGTCTGTCCGTCCGTTCGTACTTCCAATAATGGTCTATTGCCGCACCATTTTATTTTAACACGGCCCGCATTTGTTTTCTTGGATAAAAAAAGCAACTTTATTTTTCTGAGTGTTATTTTTGATCCCCGTTTTTAAATTTCCTTTTTTATATCCCCTTACTGCAACCCTGTGGACTATTCACTATGGGACTGTCTCTTGAGAAAGTGTACAGCGGTCGTACGGACAATTTCACCAATAGTACTTTAAAAGACAATCTCCAATCTGATTAAAATTAGCTCTACTGGTCTAGCCGAGAATTAATCAAATTGTCAATGAGCAAATACTTTTTTTTCTCTAAAAAATTAAGGCTCAAGTAATAACGTAAACAGTCTAAAAATGCTAAACGCAGTATTCGTACACCACCGTTTAAAAAACTGACGCAATACGATGCGCAACTGACGCAATACCGTGATACGATAGAAAATTTAAACAAAAAACGCAACCTAATCTGAGATGACTGTGATATGATGGAAGACTGGGTTTTTGCGTCTAACCTGAGATGAATGTGATATGACAAAAGACAGTGGTACCAGTGGAATTGTTCGCGAGCGCTCTATCTCCAGTTGATCAACCAAATAGCCTAGGTATCAGACAATTGGATTGTTATAGCCGATGACTGCTATTACCAAACAGTTGCATTTAAAATGTGAAAGTTAACGGTAGAGGCTCATATATATATATATACATACATACATACATACATACATACATACATACATGCATATGGTTGAGTTAAAGAAACTTCCTTTTTATGGAAGCTTCGATAGCTCAGAGCGTATCGTGGTTAGTCTTGCAATTTGCAGGCGAATCGGTGCCACAGGTTCGAGTCCTAGCAACGGCATGGGACAATGTTTGAGGCCAGAAAGGATTTAATTACCCCCTGCGCCAGTGCGTTAATATCTATGAATGTAATAGTCAACCTCGACATACATACAATATATAGATATTCATACATCAATACATACTAGCCAGTGCCAGGTCTGCCCACTGTTTCATGCACGTAAGCGGGATCGACCGCGTGGATTGTAGGCCCCATGCATATGGTTGAGTTAAAGAAACTTCCTTTTTATGGAAGCGAATCGGTGCCACAGGTTCGAGTCCTAGCAACGACATGGGACAATTTTTGAGGCCAGAAAGGATTTAAAAATATCTATGTATGTAATAGTCAACCTCGACATACATACAATATATAGATATTCATACATCAATACATACATACATACATACATACATATATATATATATATATATATATATATATATATATATATATATATATATATATATATATATATATATATATATATATATATATATATATATTTGATTATGTTTTTTTTTTTTTTTTTATTATTTGAATGACACTCTCATTAAAACTAAAAAAAAATTCGGACCGCACGCACGCGCCGCTTCCAATCTGTAGGAGTCTTAATAGCTCAAAATAATATAATTTAACACTACCAGATAAACCATGGCCCGGCGTTCTGAGCTACGTGCCGGTGTCGGTGACCACACAACCACATCCCTGATTTATATATTTCAGATAAACCATGGCCCGGCGTTCTGAGCTACGTGCCGGTGTCGGTGACCACACAACCACATCCCTGACTTATATATTTCAGATAAACCATGGCCCGGCGTTCTGAGCTACGTGCCGGTGTCTGTGACCACACAACCACATCCCTGATTTATATATTTCAGATAAACCATGGCCCGGCGTTCTGAGCTACGTGCCGGTGTGTGTGACCACACGACCACATCCCTGATTTATATATTTCAGATAAACCATGGACGGCGTTCTGAGCTACGTGCCGGTGTCTGTGACCACACGACCACATCCCTGATTTATATATTTCAGATAAACCATGGCCCGGCGTTCTGAGCTACGTGCCGGTGTCTATGACCACACGACCACATCCCTGATTTATATATTTCAGATAAACCATGGACGGCGTTCTGAGCTACGTGCCGGTGTCTATGACCACACAACCACATCCCTGATTTATATATTTAAGATAAACCATGGACGGCGTTCTGAGCTACGTGCCGGTGTCGGTGACCACACAACCACATCCCTGATTTATTTATTTCAGATAAACCATGGACGGCGTTCTGAGCTACGTGCCGGTGTCGGTGACCACACAACCACATCCCTGATTTATATATTTCAGATAAACCATGGACGGCGTTCTGAGCTACGTGCCGGTGTCTGTGACCACACGACCACATCCCTGATTTATATATTTCAGATAAACCATGGACGGCGTTCTGAGCTACGTGCCGGTGTCTGTGACCACACAACCACATCCCTGATTTATTTATTTAAGATAAACCATGGACGGCGTTCTGAGCTACGTACCGGTGTCTGTGACCACACAACCACATCCCTGATTTATTTATTTCAGATAAACCATGGACGGCGTTCTGAGCTACGTGCCGGTGTCTGTGACCACACAATCACATCCCTGATTTATATATTTCAGATAAACCATGGACGGCGTTCTGAGCTACGTGCCGGTGTCGGTGACCACGCAAGCCGCCCTGGTAGCTGCTGTGGCCGGGATGATAATGTACTTCCAGATGCGAAAACGTTATCATCTGCCTCCCGGTCCGCCGGCTATTCCACTGCTCGGCAATGCCTTGTGTAAGAATAATTGCTATTTCGTCTTAACTTGTTAAAGACACTGATCTGTTCGGGGGCGAGGCGTAGCCCAGTGGTACAGCGCTCGCTTGATGCGCGGTCGGTTTGGGATCGATCCCCGTCAGTGGGCCCATTGCACTATTTCTCGCTCCAGCCATTGCACCACGACTGGTACATCAAAGGCCGTGGTATGTGCTATTCTGTCTATGGGATGGTGCATATAAAAGATCCCTTGCTGTTAATCGAAAAGAGTATCCCATGAAGTGGCGACAGCGGGTTTCCTCTCTCAATATCTGTGTGGTCCTTAACAATATGTCTGACGCCATATAACCTCAGTAAAATGTGTTGAGTGCGTCGTTAAATAAAACCTTTCCTTCCTGATCTGTGCATAGCAGCTGACTTACTAAAAAGCAGACGCACGAATTGCGCGACTTGAAATATACAATGTGGTGTACATTCCTCTTAAGCAAACGAACTCTACCAAATTTGTTTATTTATTTTGTTTAACGACACCACTAGAGCACATTGATTTATTAATCATCATGTGGTAATGTTGACATATATAGTATTAGAGAGGAAACCGGCTACATTTTTCCATTAGTAGCAAGATATCTTTTATATGAACCATCCCACAGTCAGGATAGTACATACCACGGCCTTTGTTATACCAGTTGTGGTGCACTGGCTGGAAAGAGGAATACGCACGCTACCAAAAGCCATTGCGCACACAGCTAGCGGTAGTTCTAGAGGGTACTAAACTAGTTCAATTACGAGTGTGTTAAAGCGGGTTGTAATAGAAATGGTATTTTACAGGGACAAGTATAATATTATGTTTATTACACCACACTCCATTCAACAAACATCACTTGCAAAATAATTCAAATAGACATGGGAATGCACACTACAGAACTAAGACCAGGGTAGGGACGATGACGTCATTAACCGAAATGACGTCATAATGGTTCTCACCTTAATTGGCCATTTTGCAATGAATCGTTCCATTCCTATACCATACGTTCCTCAATAAAATGTACACAAACGATACTATTAACGTATTTAAGAATAAACAAAATAATTCGAACATGTATTTTGTTAAATTATCCGACTAACTTTAATTGTAAGAACTGTTCGCAAGTATATTTTTAAAAGGACAATGTGCACTATTTTGCATGACACTGTAATGGCTCTAGGCGGGGTTATATTGAGTGTCATCTTCAGGCGCAACTCACTTATATAAACAAAAATTAAAGGTTGTTTTGTTTAACGACACCACTTGAGCACATTGATTTATTAATCATCTGTTTTTGGATGTGAAACATTTGGTAATTCTGACATATAATCTTAGAGAGGAAACCCGCTACCTTTTTTTCAATGGGTCCACCGACGGGGATTGATCCTAGACCGACCACGCATCAGGTAAGCGCTTTACCACTGGGCTACGTCCCGCCGTCCCACCGCAGTGTCATAAAAAGATGAAAGAGGTTACATTTTTTTTCTTCTTTATGGTATCGTAGCTATAATCAAAGTAAATACTAAAATACTAAAAAGTGGAATATGTTGACCATATAGTCGACTGAATACAGTTCTATTCGAAAACAAAAGTGATAGTCAGGGTGGATCTAGGAAATGTTTTGTGAGGGGGACTGACGGGAAATGGAAACAGAAATAAAGCAATGTTTTATTTAACGACGCACTCAACACATTGTATTTACGGTTATATGGCGTCAGACATATGGTTAAGGACCACACGGATATTGAGAGAGGAAACCTGCTGTCGCCACTTCATGGGCTACTCTTTTCGATTAGTAGCAAAGGATCTTTTATATGCACCATCCCACAGACAGAGTAGTACATACGACGGCCTTTGATATACCATTCGTGGTGCACTGGCTGGAACGAGAAATAGCCCAATGGGTACTTGAAATGGGAACATGGACCAACTCGTCAAAAGGGCAACTAAATGAAAACCCCCCCAAAAAACTGTTAAAAGAAGGGGGAAAAAAGACACTTGAATATGGAAGGGGGCTCAGTCTTTAGTAGGCGGGAGGCACAAGTAAGAGTTTGATCTTTATTTATACAGAGTGGTACAAAAACCGTACATTTTACCCCCACTCCATCCTGTCCCTAGGTTCGTACAGGCCTGTTAATGCTTTAGATTTAATTTTTTGGGGTAGACATTAATATTCAGGTTTATGGGAGTAGAATAGTCAAATGTTTAAATATATATAAATTTAAGAAAAGTGGAAAAAATCATATGCATGTACATTAATATTTAAAGCTTTATTTTCACAGCTTTCATAAGAACGCCGATATACCAGAAACTCGCCGAATGGCGCAAGACGTACGGACCGGTAATGACCGTATACCTAGGTTAGAAAATATTGAATGTTGCTTTGTTAGTACATAACCATTAAACCTGCCACTTTCAAGGTAATTTACGTACTACCTTTAAAAAAAGTAATTGTTTTAATATATCGTATGTATCTATCGTTTTTCATGTCACAAGGTATAATATTAATTAATAACTTCTTGGTTATGAATTGACTGAAAATATGTTAAAGTACGTCATATGTAATAAGTTATACTTCATTGCATATTCAGTCATATCAGACTGTTCTATTAATTACATTTACAAGGTAAAAAATTAGAGAGGAAAACCATTGTTCCCAAATAATAATCTTTCCAATTACCAACAATGGGCTTTTGGTCTTTAATTTTCCCTCAGACAGGACAGCACATCCCACGGCCTTTGATAAACCATTTATGAAGCACTGGTTGAAACAAAAGAAATCAGAAGGATCGATCATGCGACGTATCGTTTTTCGGGCGGATGCTCCACCACTGAGCTAATAGCATTATATTGTTATTTATTTAATTATTTTATTATATATATGAATCTATTATTTATTTGTTTCCTATTGCAGGACCAATGCGCTGCGTGGCTCTAAACAATACCGAGGTTGTGTTGGAGGCTCTGGTAAAGAAACAGGCGGACTTCGCTGGTCGGCTTCAGACGTATTCAAGTAAGAAGACTATATTGTTTTCTTTATTGTTTACATTTTCAAACTCAGCTGATGAGGAAGTCGGTTGATGACACCAATTTGATTAATAAGGCCAAAGCTGAGTTCAGGCAGATCAGAACCATCGCTCTCTAGGTAGTACTGACCCAGTCAAATATTCTTTCAATTTGTCATCACATTGAGAAATCATTCTAATTGTTGTATCGAATAGATCACCTTTAAATTTACACTTGTAATATTTTTTTATCTGCGTTGTTACAGGTACAGGCTATTACCATATGACTTCTTATTATATATACATAATAAAACGGCAAAGTACTGAAAACGGTAATAGCTTAGTTTCGGTGATGATTCGTCCATTAGGTAGTCATTAGTTGATTATACCGTTATGTTAGCTAAACACATCTAATAATATCATACATATGCAACATACCCTACACCTGAATAATATTACCTTGCAGCCAAACTGTTCTCAGATGGGGGTAAGAGTATCGTTTTGGGCGACTACCACGCAACATGGCGTTTACACCGGAAGTTGGCATCGAAAGCGCTGAGGTAATTTAGTAATTTTTGTGTTTATAGATATAAACTCTATCCATTCACCCATCCATGCACCCACTGATTTTCCCCAACCCATCCATCGTCGATCTATCCGTCTGTCCGTCCATGGATATACATTGTACATCTAAACATACATACAGTATACATGCATACAAATATAAATTCAATAGGCAAAGTTTACGAAGCATACGCGTGTAAGACCAAAAAAAAAAAAAGGCTTGGTAAATTTGGCTCAATGTATGTATACATGCTGACATGTTTTTATATTTGTATAATATATTAGTGTATGTTGTGTGTCTGTGCGTGCATGCGTGCAGGTGGGAGACCACAAGTTAAATTCCAACCACCTATAATAATGATCAGTATTGTTCTTGGCTTGTCATTCTGTTACAGAATTTACAGCAGTGGCAATCACCTGGAACTTCGAATGACCGAGTCCCTGAATAAGGTGATGGCAGTGCTGAAAGACGTCAAAGAGCCCGTAGACCCTAACACATACAGTTCACTTGTTGCCCTCAACATTCTGTGTGGAGTCTGTTTCGACCAAACGTAAGTCGATGTATCCACTCTAATGTTCTTCCTGTGAACAAACCCGCAAGTCAAGTCTTGAGTTAATTAACTCATGTCGAGTCGTAAAACTCAAAGACTCGAGTCAGACCTTACGAATCTTTTTAACATGTCTGCCTAACAGCATATCCGAACTAGACTCTCGGTTTGTAATTAAGGCAAAGTCAAGTCTCGAATTGGTTAGTCCGTGTCCATGTCAAGTCGCAAGTCGAAAACAAAATGAAAGACACAATTTAGACCTTACGAATGTTTTCAACAAGTCTGCCTAACTAGACTCAAGTTTAGTAATTAACGCAAAATCAAGTGTCGAATTGATTAATTACAAATTCCATATTGATTCGTAACTCTTAAAAAGAAGAAGAGAAACTCAATTTAAACCTTACTGGAATGTTTTGAACAAGTCTGCCTAACTGTAACCGAATCTCCAAACTAGACTCTAGTTTAGTAATTAACACAGCCAAGTCTCGAGTTGATTAAGTCCAAAGTCCATGTTGATTCTAAGTCGAAAAAAAAAGGACTCAAGTTAGACCATACGAATATTTTCAACAAGTCTGCCTAACAGAATCTCCAAACTAGACGCCAGTTCAGTAATTAAAGAAAATCCGACATCTACCGATCCAGGAGGCGTAGATTACGGCTTAAGGCCTGGTAAGTGTCGACTTTGTATCCTAGTACCGCACCAACAAATTAGAGTAAATGTTAATAGCTCGGTGGAAAGGTGTCAATGGTGGTTCCAATAAAATATGTAGCATGTCGCAGATCAGTGCGGATCGTCGCAGACTAATGACATTTTAAAGTTAATTCATTTTGGGGGGACAAATTTAATTTTGTTTGGTAGAACGATCGATTGCTCAAACAATCGACAATCCTGTCTTATCGTGATAGTACGTATAAAATATCACTTGCTACAAATCGAAAGGAGTAGCCCATGTAGTAACGGCAGCCGGTTTCCCCTCTCATATTATATGTGGTCCTTAACCATAAGTCCTACGCCTCACAACCATATATAAAAATATATTAAAGCCGCACACTCTAGTTCCATCCAGCGAAAATAAATTATAATTTGGTTAATCTACAAACCTGTAACACACTTAGATCACGTTTTTATTAAATGGAGTGACAAAGCAGGTTTTATATCGATAAATACCATGGGAATCCCCATGTCCCAATTGCTTGAAATAATTTTGAAAGTTAGTATTCTGATGTCACCGGTAGATGTCGCTCGAAGCACAACAATGCCTACGTCACGACAAATTTCACAGAATGCGCACAGACTTGGGGTGCGTTCTTTTCACTTCTCCTGGACATGTTCCAGCTATTCTGTCCTGGTTGTATCCCCTCTCCAGATATCGTAAGACTTAAAGTATTGGTTTTAAGGGTTTGTAACGTTTTGTATTGAGACACTTACTGAACTTTATTGTTACTGAAAATGTTCACGAACTGTGAAGAAAAATCTCACAAATGAACAACAACAAATCGGATGTTGATTGCGCGAACCGTGCACGAGAAAACAAACCGAACCAAAATGATAACGGTCACGTGGTATACCAACGTCTGTGACATTGAAATGGAAATATCCCGTCTAAAAATAGATTAGACCTTGTCTGCTCAACGGTTTTTTCTCAAACGTGCGTCCGTTTTTAAGAAATATGAAAAATGCATTTTGTGGTATTACAAAAACCAGGATTACCAGGATTACCAAAAAACACTTCAGGTGAATGGAAATGTATATTCTAAATAATAAACGGTAAGTAAAGTGCAATTTTATTTGTGAAAAAATGGGTTTAATAGCGAAAAACAACGCCGTAATGGTTAACAACTAGCCGTAACTAGGGTGTGTCCCTTTAAGTACACAGTTAAATAAAACATTTGCTTCGTTCCTTCCCCTTTTCCCTTTTAGATTTCCTCTAGACGATCCTGTCTTTAAAAAGGTTCTCGCCTTGTTTGATGAATTCATAACCAGCTTTGGCAATGGACCTTTGGAGGATATTATCCCGCCATTACGACTGTTTCCAACCAAGGAGATGAGAAGACTGGTTCAGCTTTTTGAAGAGATTTTAGCCATTTTAGATACGTTTATTGCGGAACACAAAAAAACACTCTCAGCAGGTAAACCATTGTCTACATTTGTATTTAAATTCTGACCATTTGATACATCAATGTATCTTGCAACACGTGCATACAGAAATCAAAACACTAAGTGTATGTTATACCCTGGTATTATAATAACTACCCAACCCGCATTAATCCTTCACAGAAATAAGTAACCGATGAATGAATTAATGAATAATTAAATGATTGAATGGAATGGAAATTTTTATTTAACGACGCACTCAACACATTTTATTTACGGTTATATGGCGTCGGACATTAAATGATTGAATGATCAAATTAATGAATTTATTTTAAAATTATTTTTGAGTATGACCATTGCGGTACGGTTTTCACTAATATTTCGAAATTATTTTCTCGTTTAGATAACATCAGAGATTTTACGGACCTCATTTTGTTGGCACAGAAAGAGGCCAAGGATGACGAAAACGAAACGACGATGGCACGGATAACTGACGAACACGTCAGGCAAACTATCGGGGATATTTTCGGAGGTACGTACAGCTCGTCCGGCGAAGATAATTATGGACTAGAGACTCGGAGAGCTATAACATATAAGTATTAATATTGAAAACGGAAGTACAAGTAGACCCATAGGAAAGATATATCGGCTGAGTTCAGCCAAACGGAGCAGACAAACGCCCGCTAGACTGGTTTATGTGCTTCATGGTAAAAACAAATGGCAACGTCGGGAACCAAATAGTTCGCGAACGTTAGCAAAACGTTTTTTGCTGGCCGAACTTGTGGATGAAGTAGAGGGGAGGGGTTACAATCACTGGTGCGGAGGGAACAATGTCTAGTAGGTGGCACAAGCCAGTTTTAAAAAAATCTTTATTTATATAAAGTAAGAAAACCCCCCGTATATTTTCGTCTTCAAGTGGGAGAAGGGAAAATGCCCTCCTTTCCCGGCCCTCGGTTCCTACGGGCCTGTCGAAACAACGTAAGGGACATTAACGCAATGTGCGGAGAACTGAACAGACATCATTTTAGCCTCTAAATGTCTTTTTACGTTTAAAAAGCCTTAATGAGTCTTTGAATGTCATAACCCTGATTAAACAACTTATGTGCCAAAGTGATATGACATTGTTTGAAATTGGAATACAATGAGTTTACCCTAATGTATTTCATCATTTTGTAATATTGCATCAGTAAGGATTAAGCATTATTAGGAAATCATTTGATAAATATATCAGTATGTTTTTACCTTATATATAAGCCATTTTGAGTCTTGATGACACTATATGACGTCATATTTGCGTCATAACGTCATATATATTCATAGTATATTTTAACAAGACATTTGGACGCTTATATCAACTTGTAATACATCTGTAGGGTCTAAAATCAACAGTTTATGGGATATAGGGCCTTAAATTTCGTGTTGGTGACCATATTAAATTTATGCTAATTAACAACTTTCTCGGCATCTGAATTTGGAGGATTTTGGATATAATGTTCAATGGCGTCATCTTAATATAAAAAGAAAACCCCCCAAATCTGCTGCAATTTGTTCTAGGTTCAACTAGATGTTGGCTTAAATTAACTAGACTAAATAGATATTATCAACAAATATGACTCTTCTTAATAGGGATACCTCGAGTGTCCTCTAACTCTAAGTAGAGATCAGGGCCCGTGCTTATAAAACTTAAAGTCCAGACTTTAACGTAATGCTATTTGAATGATGTTGCCATGGCGTTAAAGTCTGGACTTTATTAAAGTCTAGACTTTTAAAGTTTATAAGCACGGGGCCTGTCTGTAAAATGAAAAGTATTTTTTTCGAAAAATAGACATCTTTTAATGAAGCGTCAAAGCAAACCGTAACCGTCTTGTTAAAAATATTTGGGCTCTATTTTGCTCAGAGATACAGCAACATTTAATTTTTTTTAAAATTATTTGTATGGCTACTTAGCTGGAATTAACACAACACGTCTGACGCTAGACTGGGCAATGCTGTATGTGGCGTCACATCCAAAGGTGCAGTCGAAGATGCATGAAGAAGTTGACCAAGTTCTGCGTGAGTACATTAAATATTTCACAAGGAATGATACGTTTTACAGTTACTACATTTATGTGATCTTGATTTATTGGTCAGGTATCATAAATAAAAATTATAAGTAGCGTAATAGGGTTTTAATATTGAAAATGTGTAAAATGATGGTCGAATTATCCAAAACATACCCCCACCACCCACCCCCGAATTTGTGTTCCTAATTGTTTTATGGCTCGAAGTAGAAACGAATGCAATGACGAAAATCTACAATGTTTCTTCTTTTAGCCTTAAAATTAGTTTTTGTTTTGTTTAACAACACTACTAAAGTACATTTGTAGTAACCCAAAATGGATTTTATCTTCCATTAATATGATACGTACGAAGCAATGTATTAGGAAATAAGATGAAGTTTGAGCTATAAATATTATGAGTCATAGACGATCATAAACCTATGGAATATACAGACACACTAATGGTTGACACAATAAAATATATTTTAATATACAATTTTAATCATTAAAAGGTATCTGCTTTTCGGGGAAATCTCAACAGTTTCAGCAAACTGAACACTGCCTCTTTAATATTTAATTTACAAGTCAAAACTACTTTTGTATATGAGACATGTCTGTAATGCTTCTTTTAACAAAATATCTGTATTTATCGCATTAATTTCTCTTTAAAAATAATTAATCTGATAAAGTTCTGATTCTTATTTGTTTTGGTATATTAATTTTTGTTTTTCAGCTAAAGATGGCACCATGTTAATGTCCTATCGAAACCATCTACCCTACACTGAAGCCGTACTTCACGAGGTCATGCGATTGTCCTCCGTGGTGCCCCTGAGTCTTCCCCATACTACCATCTGCGACACCAAAATAGGTAAGATTTTGCTTCGATCAGGGTTATGCATATCATGATCACAAGTCAAGTATCTATTCCGTACCGTATAAGAATATAGGACCATTGGCCTGCGACGATGTTGCATCTTTGTACTTAATACTAGTATGTACTATTTTATTTCGTTACATCTTTAATATCGTACATTGTGAGTCGAAATACTCCATAATAGCGATGTCACAGTAGTGGTATAATAACAGCAGCAGCAACAGCAACAGCAGCAGCATTTGTAATAATAGCGGTAATGATGTAGTAGTAGTAGTAGTAGTAGTAGTAGTAGTAGTAGTAGTGGTGGTGTAGTAGTAGTAGTAGTAGTTGTTGTAGTAGTAGTAGTAGTAGTAGTCGAAAAAATTGCGACAGTAATGGTGATGGTGATGGTAGTAGTAGTAGTAGTAATAGCAGCAGCAGTAGCAGTAGCAGCAGCAGCAGTAGTATCAGTAGTAACAGCAGTAGTAACAACAACAACAGCAGCAGCAGCAGTAGCAGCAGCAACAGTATTAGGAGCCAAAACTGTAAACAGCTATTCAATATTTTAAAGACTCTTAACATGAGGAAGTTAAAACAGGGGCTTCCTGTTTCTTGTCTATAGGTCATATCCCTAACTTTGACATATATGTTGTCAGTGAGCAAGTCCAGCATTTCACATGGATTTGTTTCAGAATACATTTGTCTGGATTCATTTTCAATCGTTACAAATTATCCAGATCCGTGAAAGATATTTAATGTGGATTTCTATTTCCTATCATTAGGTCATATCTCAAAATCTCAACGAGGAAGTCCAGCGTTCGACATATATCTGATAATCTGTCATAGTATTCTTTTGTCTGAATTCACCGTCAGTCTTTCCAAACTGTCCAGATCCGTGGAATATAGTTATATATTTACAGTATATATTAATTCAACTTTCTTTGCAACAAAGGATTAAGGAATAGAGGTTTTTTTCTTACGTTTGTCCTCATGGATTGTTGTGTTTAGTGTTGATAACTCAAATGTTTGTTTTTCCTTTGCATGCACTTACGTATGCTTATATGATTGGACACGTGGGTATATACCACAAATCTGATATTTTACCACTAAATTGTTTAACTGTTTTTCAGGTGACTATGACGTCCCACAAGGAACCACTGTTCTCCTCAACCTATGGATGATGCACCACGACCCAGAAAAATGGACAGACGTCGAGGATTTCAAACCTGAAAGATTTTTAGACGAAACTGGCGCCATGGCACCTAAACCTGATAGCTGGCTGCCTTTCTCGGCGGGACGTAGGGTGTGTCTGGGGGAGTCTGTAGCGAAACCGGAACTGGTGCTACTTCTGGCTGGCTACACGAGGCAGTTCAAGATTTCGCTACCAGACGGCGTGAAACCAGATTTCGAAGCTATTGGTGGAGGTTTCCTCAGAACACCAAAACCTTTCAAAATTGTGTTTGAGGAACGCGACTGAATAGAGTTCTTGGAACATCAAGTATAACAACTGTATTTTGATGAAAGACTTTTGTATACCAAAAATGACTAATATTACATTAATAGTGTAAAAATATACATATTTCGTTATTCAATCAATAATACTAATCATCTGTGGGCAGAGGGGAACAAAACTGGTACCAAAATGTTAACGAAGCATATCGGTGTGTTGTAGTGAGAGAAAAAAAGGAATTATGTTGTTAAGACTAGTTTGTCTTGGTGGTATAAGTATGCATATTTCATTAACAAAACTAATAATTATATAAACTACTTTACTCAATATATTCTATTGTATAAGCGTAAGAGATAGGGGGGGGGGGGGGAGGGAGGCAACTGCCTCCCTAATGCTGGAGCAAAACCTCAAATTCGGGCAAAAAAGATACAGATATTCGGGCAAAATGTACTAACCTAAGACCTTTTTACCATGTATTTTCATCATTCTACCCTCCAAATTATTAATCCATGTAAAAATGCGTAGTGATTCGTTTGCAACCCTATAATAGCTGTTTAGTAGTAACGCTAATGTGAATAAATGTTGTTATCCAGGTTCGGGCGTTTTCGTTTAATTTTGGCAAAAGCCAGCCCACCCCCCCCCCCCCCCCCCCCCCCCCCCCCCCCCCCCCCCCCCCCCCCCCAGTGTTCTACGCTCGGCTTTATAACTTACTCTTCTTTGACTAGTGGACAAAACAATTTTACTCGCCAAGCTTAAAATGTTACTAGCCACACTACTCTTTTTGTATCATTTATGCATGTGTTGTAACCATCTGAACATTATACATGACTTATGCTGCAGGATTAAATAGTTTGAAACAATGAAATTGTTCAGTTTTCACTCAATCATGAATTTGAAATAAGGTCCATTTCAGAATTGATCGCATGAGGGAGGTGGGAGGGACTGTAATTATAGTGTTTTGCCTCACATGACTGCTATTTTGTGCCTCACATGACTGCTATTTTATGCCTCATATGACTGCTATCCCCCCCCCCCCCCCCCGGGCTAAAACGTAGCGCTGATGTACGCATCAGTTTGAAACCGTTCATAATAAACAATCTCTCTCTCTCTCTCTCTCTCTCTCTCTCTCTCTCTCTCTCTCTCTCTCTCTCTCTCTCTCTCTCGTTATTATAAATAAGCAAAAAACAAGTTACTGTTACTTACATAATCAAAGGTTACGAACATTATGACGTCATAAAGGCTTACTTGTGACGTTTACTTAGCAACCTAGACTACAGTGAGTTATTTTGCATTAAATAAATATTTAAAAAATAAAAGAAGAAAAAAGAATTTTATATGTCACCAAAATATACTTTTTCAAACCTGATTCCCTTAATATATTACACCATGTTTTATAGTAGTAGAGTAAGCAAGCAAAAATTTAATTTTGAAACGAGAACAGAGATCGATCTGAGAAGTCCAGTTTTATGCCAAAATATGGATAAAAATGCCGATTATTGTTTTCATTACTTTAGTAGGTTAATATAACGGGTATCGACATAAATGTGACCATGGCTACTGACAGTACTGCACCTTGAAAGACATCTTGTTTGTGACACTCGATGTTATACCCCCCCCCCCCCCCCCACCCCCTTTATGGCCATGGGTTCTTATTCACCAGCGTGTCATAATATACAGTTTAACAGAAATTATTGCGAAATCACAAGTAGTTATTAGACATTACATTAGTGTGAAATGTTCATGTCTGGCCAGATGAAACACACATTGATTCATATGGTAGAGAGGATGTCATGAGTTTGACGTGTTTGCTTCAGTTAGTAACGGGTGAAAAACCCGCGATTCGCCAAACATACACTTATCCAGCGAGGCATGTTCCTTTTCAAGTTCGGGTTCGACTGCGGTATTTAGATGCCCCCGTGCCACTAGAGCTTCGAGCAGGTCTATCCCGGGGCCGGCCTCTGGATAGCCAGGGGTCTGCTCCGGGATAGAAATTTATAGGGGCAATTTTGAATAATTACACCAAATTTTAGAACGGGGGACTTTAAATAATAAAAAGTTTTTTTTGGTGCATTCATAAACAAATAATTTTACCATTATTCAAAAAAATAATAATAAAAAGCCGCATACAGTTTTAGCACCAATTTTAGAACGAGCAGTCAAAAATTAATCAATAATTACCATTTATATTTAGCCCTTTAAGGGAGGGGGGAAGGAGGCTAGTAGGAAAGGTTCGGCCAAGGCCACCGGAAGTCTGCATTTAGTAGGTAAAAAAACAACAACAAAAAACAGACAAGATGGAGGGGCGCCCGTCCTATCGGCAACTTCGGCGTGACCGGGGGGGGGGGGGGGGGGGGGGGTAACAAGAAGGAAGGGGGGGGGGGGGGGCTTTTCAAGTGACCAATTTGATTTTGGCAGATCCTGGCCCATTCTTCTTGGAGCGCAACACCCAACTCGGCTAAAACGTTCGGCTAATTTTCATGTTTTCTGAGGCGTGTCCCATAATGTCCCAAACTTGTTCGATGGGTGAAAGGTCGGGGCTCAGAGCTGGCTAAGGAAGTGCGTTGATGTTTTGCTGTTGCACGAATGCCGTTACTAGTCTACTACGATGAACATGAGTTAAAAGTTAAAGTTTGTTTTGTTTAACGACGTCACTAGAGCACATTAATGCATTCATCATCGGCTATTGGATGTCAAACATTGTGTATTTTCGATAATATAGTCTTAGAGAGGAAACTCACAACATTTTTCCATTTGTAGCAAGGAATATTTTATAAGCACCATCGCTCAGACAAGTTAGCACATACCATGGCCTTTGATATGTCAATCGTGGTGCACTGTGACGGGGATCGATCCTTGACCAATCTCCACTAGAGATTGTGCCCCCTCCAAATATCGTTCCTACGGGCCTAACGTGGAGAAAACTAAGATATTCTAATCCAAGTACAGGTGTTTTATATGCTGTTTGTTACACGCCTTGCATGACACTTCACGCAGGTGGCTATGACATGGGATGTTAATTTCTGTTTATTTCGCCATTTGTCTGTTTTTGTTCACATGTAACAAAATCAAAACTTCTGTTTCTATTACAATTTTTGTGGGTTTCTTTTATTTTTATTATTATTATTTTTTTATTTAGTTTTTTTAATTATTATTATTTTTAATGTCAGTCCAAAACAATAAAGTAAACATTTTACCTATTGCATTTATTACACCCATGGTTTACAATAAACGGTTACATAAATATTGTATTTTCCCACTTCATCGTAATGGCACATGCTATAACAATATATTGAATAATGTTACTACACCCTTCTCACGTCACTATCGCAGCTGCAAGCTTACGAGTCGTGATTGGTGAAATTTACATTATTTAGCGTCACTGTAACTCGTTTGGGAATTGTTTTATACCCCTCCCTCTCTCTCGGAGAATAAAATATTTCACAAACGTGTTCAATAAATGTGGTATGACAATCCCGATTATGCATTAATATGTAAAAAATTGGTAGCTTTTAAATGTCAGTAAAAACTCCATAAATAAAAACATATTAATACTCGAACACAAATCGTTTAAAAAACAAATATCTTTATCATCTTAAAACCTACTAAACATTTTTATTTTATCTTAGTAGATGACCTTTAAAACAGCCAAAACAAAAATTATCGTTTAAAACAGTGCTATATTTTTTCAAGATACATGTATTAGGAAATCATATGAATAATTATTAGGTTTATTATTAAATTTGTAAAAGCAAAATCATTATTCTGCAACCGACCTGTATCTTATCTTTATATAAAACCAGGCCCATAGGTATCTGTCTTGGATGGAGGAGCTGGCAGTGGTCAGAACCTGTGCACAGGACAGGCCAATCTAATTAAAATTAGCTCCACTATTACATGTGGATCTAAAGACAGCCAGTTGGAGCTCATGTCCACCAATCAAAACCTTACTTGCAGAATCCTGCCAGTGATTTAAAAATAATTTGAAAACATACGACATGTTTCGTGTGAATTACGAATGCCTTAAAACATGTTTTATTTTATAAAATAAATAATTTGTAATGTAAAACTGAAGACTGATAACCCACCCCGTACGTATTGGTATGGTTCGCTGTACTACTGCGGTCACTAAAATAGACACGCCCAATATTTTTAGAATTTGTATGTTCCCAAATAACGTTATAAAAGGCGAAGTGTGATTGGCCAATATTTAAATTATTATTTACAGACGAAATTTTACCTGGACATTGGGGACTACGCAGTGTTGTTAGTTTTAAATCACTGGCAGGATTCTGCAAGTAAGGTTTTGATTGGTGGACATGAGCTCCAACTGGCTGTCTTTAGATCCACATGTAATAGTGGAGCTAATTTTAATTAGATTGAGGACAGGCGTACGCTATATCAACTTGCTAAGAATATGCACTTTAAAACTTTTGACCTTTACCCGTAGGAACGATATTTGGAGTGGGAGGGGGGCACAGTCTCTAATGAGGTGGAGGGGTGGGGGGGGGGGGTGGGGGGGGGGGGGGTGACACAATCCAGAATTTTTTCTTGAATAGGATTAAAAACAAAAAACAAACAAACAAACAAAAAACCCCACCTCCAAAGATCCCCGTTTCCTATCAGCCTAAACAGCTGTTTACTCTGACCAATCAAAATTAGTATAACAAATAGACATACACATGGCCAATGACGCCGATGTTTCATAACTTGGCACGATGACGTTGTGGAAATTAATAGATTTGGTAGTAAAAACATTTTTGTAAATTGTTTTATAGACAAGACTGAAGCAATCTAATTAAACTTAGCTCCACTATTACATGTGGATCTAACACCAGCCAGTTGGAGCTCATGTCCACCAATCAAAACCTTACTTGCAGAATCCTGCCAGTGATTTAAAACTAACAACACTGCGTAGTCCCCAATGTCCAGGTAACATTTCGTCTGTAAATAATAATTTAAATATTGACCAATCACACTTCGCCTTTTATAACGTTATTTGGGAGCATACACATTCTAAAAATATCGGGCGAGTCTATTTCAGTGGCCGCAGTACAGCGAACCATACCAATACGTACGGGGTGGGTTATCAGTCTTCAATTTTACATTAAAAATTATTTATTTATTTATAAAAACCCCCAACTAAATCAGTCTTCAGTTTTACATTACAAATTATTTATTTTATAAAATAAAACATGTTTTAAGGCATTCGTAATTCACACGAAACATGTCGTATACCCTTAGGATAATTCGGAATGTTTTCAAATTATTTTTAAATCACTGGCAGGATTCTGCAAGTAAGGTTTTGATTGGTGGACATGAGCTCCAACTGGCTGGTGTTAGATCCATATGTAATAGTGGAGCTAATTTTAATTAGATTGAGACTGAAGGTCTTTATTTGGTTTAAACAATATTTACTTTGTCAAAAACATATTGGGATTGGTCAACAGGTTTAGTCTATATTAAGACCTCTCCCTACATTTTACAAGCGGATACATGTTAAAATACAACAGACTTACATAGACGAACAAAGAGGAAGAAAACGAGAAGGGATAGATAAAGGGGGGGGGGGGGGGGGGGGGCAGGTGTGTGTGTGGGTATAGTGAGTTAAAAAACAAACACCTGCAGAACTTTTACACTGGATTGTGTGATGTCTACACAAAATTAAAGGTCTTAATTTAATATACGAGTGTTCACTGAACAACATTTGTGATTACAAGCGGTCAGTGAACAAAATGGAATGCGACTCTAGTTTAACAGAAGGATAAAGGCAGGACTGGTTTAGGCACCTCACGTTAAACCAAATGGCCACGTCGGGAACCGATCTAATAGTTCGAGGACGTTAGCGAAACGTTTGCTGGTTGAACTTAAGGATGGTATAGATAGATGCAGCGTGTGCGTTCAGTCCGGATAAAAAAATAAATCGAAATACCTCAGTTTCAGTGAGAACGTCTATACTGGATACGTGCTTCTGCAAAACGCATGAATGAATGAATGAATGTTTAACGACACTCCTGCACGAAAACTACATCGGCTATTGGGTGTCAAATTATGGTAAATGCAAGCAAAACGCATGTGGCCACCCACAATGGAATAATCATATGTGGTATATATGCCCAAAACGCAAGCGACGGACGCATCAGACGCACGCACGCGCCGCATCCAATCTATATGTGAAGTAATTACAAATACCCGAGTACAGCTTTATACATGTGTAACACAATAAATAATAGTAAAATCAAATTTCTGAATATATATTACGCATCCACAAAAATTGCAAACTGCGATATAGAAAATCATAAAACTAATTGCACATGGTGTTAGCATATTTCATTTCTTTATATTTCAGTTACTGAATTTCGTATAATCGGTAACTCAATTCCTGTCACAGACGAATACACACATTTGTGACAGAATTATGTTTTTTTTCCCACCACCTGTTCACAGTAGAAGAGCCATTAACACAGCTGTAACTTAAGATCACTCATGTCACTGCGACACAAACGCACGCAGTCACGAAGTACGGTCAAACCTGTCCTAGCGGCCGCCTGTAATCAGCGGTGATCTGCCTTAAGCGGCCATTTTTTTCCCTCCCAAACGATTTATAATGTAAATGCACTTGTAATAAGCGGTCACCTGACTAACGCGGCCAGCGACTACCTAAACCGGATCACAAATCGCTAAAATACCTGTATTAAGTGGCCACAGTAAATGTTTACTGTTACATAAAACGGATAGTTTAACAACCGCGATAAGGTGCAGCAAATAATCGATCTTCACACAGGAATCGAAAACTCTTGCTCAAAGCGATTTTTTTATTATTATTTGACACGAATCCCCTTAGAAACACCCGTCTGCACAGTCATTTGGTCATTGTACACTTATTTTCGTGCTTATATCCACTTAAGATTCCAGTATGATATCCTGAGCACATACTTCAGCTATCTAGGCTGTCTTCCCAATACAGTGGGTTAGTGGTTAGCGAGAGAGGAATTGGTGTAGTGGACTTACACCTACCCACTGGATCGTTGAACCACAATCGGGGTAGAAGCCATTGTCGTGATGCGAACCCAGTACCTATCAGTCATAAGTCTGATATTGCGTAACCACTAAACCACCGAAGCAAGTAATGAATGGTTTTTCTAACTGAGCATAAAGTTTGTTTTGTTTAAGGAAACCACCAGAGGCAATGATTTATTAATCATCGGCTATTGGATGTCAAACATTTGGTAATTTTGACATATAGTCTTAGAGAGGAAACCCGCTAAAATGTTTCCATTAGTTGCAAGTGATCTTTTATAAACACCATCCCACAACCAGATCTGGCTGGGAAGATAAATAGCCAAATGGGCCCACTGACGGGAATAGATCCTAGACAGACCGCGCATCAGGCAAGCTCTTTACCACTGGGCTACGTCTCGCACCTCGTAGGTAATCAAGTCCATATCATCCAAAAGACTTTGTCCCCACCCCTAAGAGTCGAGATGTAGGTCAGTGGTAGGGCGCTCGCCAGTGTCGCAGGGTCGAATTTAGCTCGATTCACCTCTAGCCCTCCCCTTATTGATATGTTATAGCTGGCTACCATTTGGTCGTCTCCTCTAGCCCTCCCCTACAATATATCAATAAGGGGAGTGCTAGAGGTAACTAGATTCATCCTACTGGCACGGTTGACCACGCCAGAATAAGCGCGTCATTGTAAAATGACCTATGAATCAGCGTGTCCTGAAACTAGTTCCAAATAACGCTGAGTAACCCCACGAATTACTATATATAAAACTAAATTCTATAGTACCTTATTTATTGCAATAGAAATCGGTGAGGCAACCCCTATCTTGTCATGCAACACGACCTACTTGTACTGGCGAGTCATCATTTTCACCAGCACACACAAACACAACAAACCTCATCTGAAAATCACTACTTGCAAAAAAGAAAATTGTAAAGATAAATCCAGTGGCGGATCCAGAAAATCCATTTAGGTGGGCCCCAGTGACATGAGGTGGAATGCCAAGGGGACTTTGGGGGAGGTTTGGAGCGGAATCGTAAAAAAGAAAAGAAAATTAATATATAATAAAATTATAACTATCACCACCCCTAGATCCGCCTATGCAGCCATCAGAACTGTCTAAATATCCATTGAGCTTTGTCGTATAAAGGTTGTCATTTGTCAAACTCCACCAAAATCCGGCACACAGACTCGTCCTGAGTGGCAGTCCTCCTATATACGAAACACAGCAATCCGCTTCCCAGACCTGTAGAAACAATATCTAAAGTGGGTGACTCAATATCTAGCGTGGGATGGGGGTACAAGCAAGAATCAAATTTCACAAAACATCTTAAGTCTAGTTTTTTACGTAAACCGCAATTCTTATTACTGTTAACAGTACACACATTTCAGGTTATTTTGTCCTTACAACGCTCCGTCATAAACGTACAAGTGTAACTGCTAGTAGCAGACGTAAACGTCCGATGTATTCCGAAACAGGCTCTCGATTTTTATCTTTGTTTATATACAGTGGGACAAAACACGTGCATTTTTGTCTTCAAGCGTGTGTGTGTGTGTGTGTGTGCGTGCGTGTGCATGCCTGTGTGTTTGTGTCTCAGTCTTCTACTAAACTGCAACGTTCAATTGATATGAACGCGCCATGACGTTATGAAACGCTTCTTAAACTTGATTGGGGGGGGGGGGGGGGGGTGTTTGCTTAGTGTTAAAATATTGTAGTCGTTTACGAGTCATGGACTTCTGAAAGATTTTTATGACAACATAAAATTTTATTGATACCATTATATGCTAAATTATCTATTCAAATTGGTCCACCAATATATTCTAGTAGCATACAACAAATTATAGTAAAGAAATATGCATATTTATACCATAAAAATAAACTGTTGGCGTGTAATTAATTTGTTTCTAATACAAACCTGAATACAAACCAATACAATAATTAAAGTTAGTTTGGTCTTTTTGGTACCAATAAACAACCAATACAATACAGCTTCATTCCACATTTGGCACCAATTTAACCTTTGGCGTGTATTAGCCAACTAGTTTATAAAATTTGCATTTTTACATCATATGCATTTAATTATTTAAAAGTCTTTCTTTCTGTGAAATAAATAAAGGTTATGAAATATAAATATCATATAGGGCCTAGTTCATATCCAATGTTATTGTACACTATTTAGACACAGTTCTCAATATGTTCTGAAAATATCTAGCCATATTTACATCATCAGTCAGGGTTTTATCACCTATGTTTCTAGACTCCGATAATGGGCACCATTCCATACCATTATACAGAGGCTATGTCGTTTTTTATTCCCAAATTGGGAGTAAAAAAGTCCCAATCTGAATGCAAATCTCATTCACTTAACAAACCTTCCCTCCCCAATAACATTTTGTCATGTACAATAGATATATTTATTTGTAATGCACAATAGATATATTTATTTACAAATAAACATATACAATACATATACATGTATATACATAAATTTAGCATTGCGTATTTAATTCTAACTTGTCTTAATAAGATGTTTTTGAAATAAAACTGAAAATTCGAAACTTTTGGTAAAACGACGCTAAAATTCCCAATTTCAAAGCCATGGGTGTCAAGTCAAATTTTAGAAATAAAACCCTGTTAGTATTTAATGATTCGAAATCAAATGTCTATTAAATAAATGTATAAAAATTATATGGCAGCTCTATTTCTATTAAGTACATGCATTTAATAAACGTTATGGCTACTTGCTACATTACATTGATATATAAATATCATAAAATTCATCTATAGTGTTCATTGAACACTATTCAGTCACGTTCCACAAAAACGACTTTGAAACGGTTTTGGCGTTCTGACAAAACCTCCACCAATAGCCTCGAAATCTGGTTTCACTCCGTCTGGTAGCGAAATCTTGAACTGCCTCATGTATCCAGCCAGAAGTAGCACCAGTTCCTGTTTCGCTACAGACTCCCCCAGACACACCCTACGTCCCGCCGAGAAAGGCAGCCAGCTGTCAGGTTTAGGTGCCATGGCGCCAGTCTCGTCCAGAAATCTTTCAGGTTTGAAAGCCTCGACGTCTGTCCATTTGTCTGGGTCATGGTGCATCATCCATAAGTTGAGAAGAACCATGGTTCCTTGTGGGACGTCATTGTCACCTGAAAATGGTAAAACAATCCATCAATAAAAATGCTCTGCAATACAATAAACGTGTAAGACTAGTTATGGACAATTTTCGATTCTACTTCAATGGAGTTCTCTATTCCAAACTCTCTTAGCTTGTCTTTGAAAACGTGAAATGCTACCTAGAAAGCAGGTCCTGCTACTACTGCTGCTGCTGCAACCGCTGCAACTGCTGCTGCTATAACTGCTGCTGCAGCTACTACTAATGCAGCAGCTGCTGCTGTTACTACTACAACTACTATGCCTTCTTACTGCTGTTACTACAACTATTGCTACAACTGCAGCTGCTTCTACTTTTAATGCTGCTGCTACCGCTGCTACTACCAGAGGTGTGCGGTATTACTGGTATACCGGTATACCGGTATTTTTTTCTGTCGTGGTACGTACCGGTACGTTTTGTACTGTACCGGTATACTTCGGGACTTTCCGTGGACGATAACTTTAAGAAAATTTCCGAGAAATAAATTATCAGTGTCATGAAACAAAATACATAATTTCGCGAAATTATTTAAAAAGCATCCAATGTTAATAATTGTTTGTGTTCCATTAACAAATCTTTAAAAAAAACTCAACTGAATTTCCCAAAGTATCTAGAATCTCAAAACGCTGCCACTAACAAAAACATGGTAGATGATGAGTGTTGTTCGCAACACAATTGGGATATTGGATATTTGCAGGGCTCGCCCTGTTGTTCGTCAAAGTCGCAAATTGCGAAAAATAATAAAAATTGGTAAAAGAATTTTTGATTTGGCGAAAAAAACTGAGAATTTTTTTTAATGTCGATTTTTAGTCACCAAACATGCTTTCAACCAGTTGTGTTCAACAGATATGCCTCGCGGTATGAATAAGCGTCATTTGCATGTCCGGAGGACCAGTATACTATTCAATAGTGAACTGCTTCTCGTAAAACTACAAAATTGGATCAAATAATATGAAATACTGTTCAAAACATATTGCATTGTAGATACTAAATGTGTTATTATTAGCTACAACAAAGTTTACTTTTTATTTGTCATGTTTCTAGCGTTTTGTCGTATCAGATAATGTTGTAATATTTAAAACTTTCAAAGTTTACTGATTTAATTTTAAATATATTCAGTGGGGGAATTATAATTTATTGATGCTATGTCTACTGATATAATATTAGCACCGACATGATACACCCCTCCGCCCCTGGCAGAGAAACATACAAAAGTCTCGCATCACATTGCAACGAATTTATGAAAATGAAAGAGCCTTTTTCCAGTTGTGAAAGTCTGAAAGACAGTCACACGCCAGTGTTTTGAGAACAATAACATATAATGACGTTTTCTTTGTCTTTGTTTTGGGTGACTGGCTATAATCTTGAGTTGGATACCCCAAAAATTATAAGCGGTATTCAGTGTAAAACATACAGATAAGTTTGGAGGAGGGTAGTTACGTGTAATGAACAGCGTTACGTAAAACACTATTTTTTATTACTAACTTTTTTATTTTATTAATATTTATTTATTTTGTCATAAACGCTATGCCACGGCATCACTGTTTAAACTTTAACATATTAACGTAGGCAGTAATAGCTAGTTTAAAACACAAAACAATGATTATAAATCGATTTGAAATACTTGTGCTAGTAAATTTAGCTTAAAACGTATGTCCCAAATGTCCGATTGTCACTCTGTAGGCAGTGATGGTTTGGTTGGACCTGTTCTCAAATAACTCATTCCATCATAAGTGGTTAGCCCAAGAAGGCCTACTCTGCTGTTCTAGAGCTAGACGAACATTTGGACAGTTACAGCCGCTCTCTCAGTCAGAGATAACGAATGCACAGAAGCTCTGCCTACCACCGGGCAGGCAAAGATTCCCACTCTAATACCACAATGATCCTATGTTTGACGTTAAATACCATTACACTGATAATATTTGAGTTCGCGATAACAAATATTTCACATATTAATCACTAATGCACTAATGTTTGTAAACAAGAACATAAAATAAATTCAGTAATCTAGATAATAATGACTGAAATTGACACACTACATGATTTATTCAGACATTTATAGGTTTATGAAATTTGTTTATTCTTAGCACTAAATTGATGTTAAGACGATTTAACTAAACTGATGTTAAGACGATTTAACTTGAACTAACTTGAACAATAATACATTGTAGCAAACTGAAAACATAAAGGAACCTGTTTGTCTGGGTCATCACCTAAAATAAAAGTAGCTATATAAAAGTTACTGGTAGTTAATAGCTACTGGTATAATTAAAATGGTGATAATATAATACATTCGTTTAAACTTTGTCATTTTCATTATTTTTCTAGTTCACTGAAATGATAACTACAGAATTCATTCATATGTTATGTTTATTCCATTTACATTATAAGGTCTTAAAATACAACAAGGCTCTACAACTATGTTCTACCTATAAGTATTAGCTATTCTCTAAATGAGATTTTTAGTCCTGCTTAATGCTTACTCAACTTTAGAGGAAATAGAGTGTAAATTGAATCAGTCAAAATCTTTACTGGTAGGTATTTCATTGTAGTATGTCATATATGTTTGACCCCTAAGTTCAAAGGCACATAAATGACATTGTATGTTGAACAAGTATTGTATCACTGATTCGCAGTGATTAGTATGATGTCATTACTGTGGTATACCGTAGTACATTACCAAAAACTGCGATATACCGCGGTACGGTTTTTTTTGCGGTACCCAACCCTAGCTACTACTACTCTACTACTGCAACTACTATGACTCTTCTTGCTGCTGCTTCTACAACTATTGTTACAATTGCTGCTGCTATTATTACTACTACTGCTGCTACCTCCTCCTCCTACTACTACTAACTAAGACATCACTGATCACAACAAAAAATCTCACCTATCTTGGTGTCGCAGATGGTACAGTGAGGCAGACTCAGGGGCACCACGGAGGACAATCTCATAACCTCGTGGAGTACGGCTTCAGTGTAGGGCAGGTGGTTTCGATAGGACAACAACATGGTGCCGCTTTTAGCTGTAAAAAATCAAAATTTGATAGATCAGTAACAATGCAAATAATATGAAAAGAACAAAACCGTAATGCGTAATCAAGGCCGTATCACTGCACAATGTAGTCAAATGGGCATTTGGAAAAATAGTGATTGATTCCATAAATTTCTATCTAGTGCCTCGTCTACAGGAGGACAGCCATTCCCGAAAATATCCTTTACTGGAGATTTCATCTTTCTTGCACCGCCAGAAAGAGGACTGCCATTCACCAACTAGTTTACTAAATCAAAGCTAGCACATGATTAATTTTCTTTAAAACAATATAATAATCAAAACGACATACTAATTTAAAATTAAACAGTACAATCTGTAACAAAATAAACATTTTAAGTGATGTTGTTTGTTTTGTTAACTACACCACTAGAGCACATTGATTAATTAATCACCGGCTATTGGATGTCAAAATTTTAAATGAATGTACATGTACTGCCTACATACCAGGAGTTGATCTGGTGGGTGCGCAACCATTCCACTTCAAAGTGCTCTGAGAATTGAGTATTGAACTGTATACATCGATTTGTTTTCTTTTTATAAGATATAATATCACCATCGACTGGATGTTTCTGGAGGCATATTCTGCCTTTCTGTAAACCATTTTAATATACATTGGAATACTATAGGTGCCCTTTTTGACATTGCACTCCATTCCTTAGAAAATTCCTACAGCCATGAATGTATAAATTTTCACTCACGCAGAACTTGATCAACTTCTTTGTGTATCTTCGACGGGACCTCTGGATGTGACGCCAAGTACAATATTGCCCAGTCTAGCGTCAGACGTGTCGTGTCAATCCCAGCTAAGAAAAAATAAACACATTAAAATCTATGTAGAAAGCTGGACCTGAAGATTTAGAAAAAAACCCATAACATCTGTAACAGTAAAAAAAACCATGATTTGGAGTACGATACACGCCTTTAACTAGGGGCTATCACCCCCCCTCCCCACACACACACCAACCTCTCTAAAAAAACCCTAAAAAAAACAACCCACACACCACCCCCCCCCCCCCCCCCAATCCTCCCCAAAAAACCCTAAAAGAACAGAACATCCATCCAACGACGCCTCAAAACAAATAACAAAATAATCCCAAACAAAAGAGAAAAGTGTCCTCTAAGCGTAAATTACACACAGGTGGCAATGCGGCTGCTGCATGCTGAGTTCTCAATATATGACTTTACATTTAATAACTGGCATCTAGCCCCTCCAGTTTGAACCCCACCTACACCGTTACTAGCATTTTCCGACGCTCATTATTCACTATGACAGCTGCCATACCAACCCACCTTTTGACCAAAAAAAAAATCCTGTACGTACCTCCGAAAATATCTCCGATAGTCTGCCTGACATGATCATCTGTAATCTTCGACATGGTCGCTTCATCCAGTTCCTCCATTGCCGCTTTCTGTGCCAACAAAATGCTGTCCGTGAAATCTCTGATATGATCTGAAACCAAGAAACACAAGCCAATCCATCATTCAGACTTGCCAGAATAATGACGTCATAGCTTACGATGGTTTTACGCTTTCGTAGCGCTAAGACAGCTTCGAAAATATGGGTCCAGAAGAATGGTAAATTATTCCAGAGGGGAATATGTGTTGGATGCAATGAACAGTATACTACTGTTGGTGGTGGTGGTATGTGTGTGTGTGTGTGTGTGTGTGTGTGTGTTCAAGTAGATACTATATGCTAGATACATTAACAAATCCAAATCGAAACAAAACATACCTGGTGACAACGTGTTTCTGTGTTCCACAATAAATATATCCAAGATGTTGAAAATGTCGTCAAAGAGCTGAATCATTCTTTTCATCTGCTTGGTTGGACAGAGACGTAGCGGAGGGATAATATCCTCCAATGGTCCATTACCAAAGCTGGTTAAAAACTCGTCAAATATGGATAACATATTCTTGAACATGGGGTCATCGACAGCATATCTGAAACGGAAGCGAATAGCAACATGTCTGTGTTTTCAATTATAATGTAATCGTCATCTCGAAGGTAATGGAATTGTGGTTATAAACCCTTTTATGATCAGTTGGACTTTGTGAAGGCACCCATACCATCTTGGTCTTAGTGAAGCCATCCATGCCATGTTGGTCTCAGTGAAGGCACCCTATACTATATTGGTCTCAGTGAAGGCACCCAATACCATCTTGGTATTAGTGAAAGCATCCCATACCATCGTCTTGGTCTTAGTGGAGGCACTCCATGCCATAGTCTTAGTGAAGGCACCCATACCATCTTGGTCTTAGTGAAGGCACCCCATACCATCATTTTGGTCTTAGTGAAGGCATCCCATGCCATCTTGGTCTTAGTGAAGGTACACAATATCATTTTGGTCTTAGTGAAGGTACACAATACCATCTTGGTCTTAGTGAAGGTACACAATACCATCTTCTTGGTCTTAGTGAATGCACCCATATTATATTGGTCTCGGTGAAGACACCCCATACCATCTTGGTATTAGTGAAGGCACCCCATACCATCATCTTGGTCTTAGTGAAGGCACCCATACCATCTTGGTCTTACTGAAAGCACCCCATATCATCTTCATCTTAACGAAGGCATCCCATACCATCTTCTTTCTTAGTGAAGGCACCCCATACCATCATTTTGGTCTTAGTGAAGGCATCCCATGCCATCTTGGTATTAGTGAAGGTACACAATACCATCTTGGTCTCAGTGAAGGTACACAATACCATCTTGGTCTCAGTGAAGGTACACAATACCATCTTGGTCTCAGTGAAGGTACACAATACCATCTTGGTCTTAGTGAAGGTACACAATACCATCTTGGTCTCAGTATATGGTGCCCCATACCCGCTGAATCTAATGTCCACCTGCCCTATCCTCTTATTTATGCAAAGTCAGAGATCTTATTGTTGAAATCCAGAAATTTCCGACAACAAACAGTCGTTAAAAGACGTACCCACATTGGTCTCAATTGTGATACATGATCCCATGCCCCCTTGGTCCCAATGTGTGTCATTCCATACCCCATTGCAATTATGACTCGGTCATTTTTACTTTTATACTTATATCATAATTTCAGATTGTTTTCATTATAGTAGCGTCTTCAGAATAACATCAGATGCATACTGGAATAATATATACAACGATAGACATGGCAGTATTGTCATTTCTTGTGAACAAGATAACCTACAACACCAAAATGACAAATATAATAACTCTAACCTCTAGCTACTATCGTCCAGAGCCCCGTTCCACGAAGCGATCTTAGCCCTAAGATCAACTTAAGTACATAGGGTAGCTATGCGCTTAAGGTAATCTTGGGTCTAAGATCGCTTCGTGGAACGAGGCCCAGGCTATCAAAAGACGAGTCTAGATAATAGATATTTGATAAATAATATACTAACTTGACTAGCGCGCCCATTATCTCAACCTGGGCCCAGATTTTCGAAGCTATTTTAGCTCTACGATATCGTAAAACCGTCGTAGGTTATGGCATGCGTCGTTGTGGCGTCATAGCTTTCGATTGTTTTACGATATTATAACGCAAAGATAACTTCAAAAATATATAGCCTGCTCGCCAAATAGCAGTCAATATGTTCAGAAAAAGGTTATTAAACTTTCCAAAGTTTGCGCACTTACGTTTGGTCGAAGCAGACTCCAAACAGAATGTTGAGGGCAACGAGGGAATTGTATAAGTGAGGATTCACTGGCTCCTTGATGCCTTTCAGCACTTCCACCACTTTATTGAGGGACTCGGTCATCCGAAGTTCAAGGCGATTCCCACTGGTGTACAGTCTGTAACAGGATGATACAGCGGGTACAGCATTTAGTATAATTATTATAGTTGGAATTTGGTATCACAATTAGACTTATACTAATACTAATAAACGAAACACACATAAAATGAAAGGTATGCACAAGCAGAATAAAAAGTATGCACACACAGAACATACATTCATACTCATACATTTAGATATACAGATAAACAGTTAAAGAGATAGATAGATAGGTAGGTAGGTAGGTAGGTAGGTAGGTAGGTAGGTAGGTAGGTAGGTAGATAGACAGACAGACAGACAGACAGACAGACAGACAGTCAGTTATATATATCATCGAGTAACCTATTAAAGAGAAATGGTTTCTGCGCACGCGCATTGTAATTTGATAAAATAATGTTTTATCTTATTCAATTTACCAGGAGCGTAGGCTAGGGGGGTTCGGGGGGTTCGGACGACCCCCCCCCCACCCGCCCCCCCAGAAGCAAATGGCCCGCTTTCAGAACTAAAACATACAGGTTTATACATATGGAGTTTCTGGTGGTGCAAAAACAAAATAGAAAAAGGTCCACTTGGTTCATATTCGACCCCCCCCCCCCCGGTCCAGATCACGCTACGCCCCTGTTTACATTCATTTCAACTTATTTTCGTGCTTATATCCAATTAAGGTTCAAGCACGCTGTCCTGGGCACATACCTCAGCTATCTGGGCTGTCTGTCGATGACAGTAGGTTAGTGGTTAGTGAGAGAGAAGAGGGTGTAGTGGCCTTACACCTCCTACCCATTGAGCCCTTAAGAACTCGCTCTGGGTTGGAGCCGGTACCGGGCTGCGAACCTGTACCTACCAGCCTGTAGTCCGATGGCTTAACCACTACGCCACCGAGGCCGGTACCCCTGTTTTTGAATCGAAATCATCCAACAAATATTGATAACGGTGTCAATTTTAGCTGTGAAAAGATTAGATGCATATCGGGCTATTGTTGTTCAAGAGTGACGTGTGACACGTCACTTTACCAAACCTCTTATGTAATAAATCTGAGAAGCAGACGAGACTTTCACAGTGACCTCGTAAAACTGTCGCTTATTTAGGTTTGTTTAATTGTACACATCATTTAATATAGTGCTAGTGAAAAAATGGCTGTCGTGTATATACATTTGCTTCTATATAAACATGTTTTTTTAATGCCTACTTGTCTTTTCCACATTTGTGCAGGTCTTTTTTTGAGAGGTTTTTGTTAATTCAACAGAGTTCACACGTGTGCATATTCCTTAAATACAAGTCATAAGTAAATAAGACCGGTTTTGGGGATAGCCCGGTTCACGTTAGATAGATAGACAGATAGATAGAAAGATATATGTGCATAGATGAAAAACACACACGCGCTTATCAGTTGTGTATGGTTGGTTGTGTTTATGTTTGTATACATATATTAGGGCCGTACCCTGATCAAAATCCTAGGGCACTTCTTTTTATAAACAAATGAAACACTATACAAATTAAACCCTGAAATGTGTATGCTATTAAAGAGACATTCCTGAGTTTGCTGCATTTTTTAAGATGTTATCGACTAACAGACTTTTTAACGATTGTAATTACATATAAAATATAATAATATATTAGTAGCTGTATATTAAACATGTTTCTGGTCGTTCTAATATTTGTACTAGGTTAAATTTCATTTTATTTCCTAAAATATATTTTTTTCGTACGTACGAAATTATTTGAAGACAAAATCCAGTTTGGGCTTCTTAGAAATATTAAGACGACCAGAAACACGTTAAATATACAGACATTGATATTCTAAACAAGAAAATTTATTTAATATGTAAGTTTAATCGTAGAACTATTTTATTAGTTGAAAACATCTTACAATGTAGTAAATTCAGGAATGTCCCTTTAAAGGGACATTCCTGAGTTTGCTGCAATTTTTAAGATGTTATCGACTAACAGAGACTTTTTAACGATTGTAATTACATATCAAATATAGTTTTCTGCACAAAATATTAGTGGCTGTATATTAAACGTGTTTCTGATCGTTCTAATATTTGTACTAGGTTAAATTTCATTTTATATCCTAAAATATTATTTTTCGTACGTACGAAAGTATTTGAAGACAAAATCCAGTTAGGGCTTCTTAGAAATATTAAGACGACCAGAAACACATTGAATATACAGCCACTGATATTCTAAACAAGAAAATATAATTAATATGTAAGTTTAATCGTAGAAATATTTTATTAGTCGGAAACATCTTACAATGGAGCAAACTCAGGAATGTCCCTTTAAAAAAGAAGAAGAAAGAAGTGAGATTCTCAGGGGGGCAACTGCCCCCCCCGGAGTGTACGGCCCTGTTAGTGAGTGTCAAACTAAGCTTAGTTGAGACCGAATATTTCATTTTGTACCTTTTCCCCCCAGCTATTAATATTTGGATTTACAATTTGTAAGTTGCTGTATTATTTACATTCTTGTACCTAAAAGTAGTGTGTGTCTGATCAGGGCGGTAACCAACCGAAAATAAGGTGTGTGTGTGTGTGTGTGTGTGTGTGTGTGTGTGTGTGTGTTAAATGCAACAAAACAATAAGGTCTTCTCTAATTAGCACTTTAAATTAAAGGGGTATTTTTCGTGTTTGTTTTTTTTTGCGACGGCATGTATCACCACCTGCTCCTGTTATGGCTCTATTGATGGCCCAGTGGTAATGAGCTCGCTTGATGCTCGGTCGGTTTGGGATCGATCCCCGTCGGTGGGCCTATTGGGCTATATATTATAAAAATATGAGCCCACCGACAGGGATCGATCCTAAAACGACCGGGCACCACCGGGCCGTGGTATGTGCTATCTTGTCTGTGGGATGGTGCATATAAAAGATCCTTTGTTGCCAATGTAGCGGGTTTCCTATCTAAGACCAAATGTCAGAATTACCAAATGTCTGACATCCAATAGGCGATGATTAATAAATGAATGTGCTCTAGTGGTGTCGTTAAACAAAACAAACTTTAACGGTATAAGTATTAGTTGCAAGGTTGTAAGAGTTGTCGTTAATATATAATCAATTTCCATTCGGAAAACCATTCGGCGATTTCCGACATTTATTATCGCCGGTGTTTTTTTCTACGTCGCATTTATATATAACTGCTATTATTGACAAACGTTTTCCGTGGCTGGCTTAGTGTGGTGGTTACTTCGTTTCAAATGTGATGCTTTTTGGAGATCAATCCCCGTTACCGCCAATGCCGTCCAGTTACAATTTTGTTTAATGTAAAAATTACTGTAATACCTTCCATGTTGACAGTATAGTAATGTTTTGCTGTTTACATGACTTAAAATCTCATTTCATGTGAAGGGAGGAAATGTTTCATTAGTATTTAACGACGCACTCAACACATTTTATTTACGGTTATATGGCGTCGAACATAAGGACCACACCGATACTGAGAGAGGAAACCAGCTGTCTCCACTTCATGAGCTACTCTTTTCAATTAGCAGTAAGGGATCTTTTATATGCACCATCCCACAAACAGGATAACACATACCACGGCCTTTGATAAACAAATCGTGTGCACTGGCTGGAGCGAGAAATAGCCCAATGGGCCCACCGATGGGGATCGATCCCAGACCGACCGCGCATCAAGCGAACGCTTTACCACTAGGCTACGTTATAATATGTTTAGGGCCAATATAGATTATATTTCAATGAGTAGCACATGTATGCTACGTATTTTTCACCACACACACACACACACACACACACACACACACACACACACACGCACGCACACACGCACACACACATGTACGGACACACACACACACACACACACACACACACACACACACATACAGACACACACACACGCATATATACACACACAGACACGGATACAGACACGGACACAGATACACACACACACACAGACACAAACAATATTAAAATATGTTTTAAAACTAATAATACTAGCACAGTATACTTCATTGTGTAGCACATGTATGCTATGTATTTCACACACACACACACACACACACACACACACACAAACCCACACGCACATACACACATACACACATGTACGCGCATACAGACACACACCCATACAGACACACACACATACACGAATACAGACAGGGACAAACACACACACATAGACACACACACATACACGCATGCACGCACATACAGACAGATACACATATACAGACACACACACACACATACACACATGTACGCACATACAGACACACACATACACATACAGACACAAACACACATACAGACACACGCACAAACAAACACGGATACAGACACGGACATAGACACACACACATAGACACACACACGCATGCACGCACATACAGATAGACACACACGCATATACAAACACAGACGCGGATACAGACACGAACACAGACACAAACTGATACACACACATAGACACACACAAACGCATACTCACACACACACACACACGCACACACACATACACATACACAGACACAGACATATAGACAGACACACACACATACACACGCGCGCTCGGGCATACACACAAACACAATGTGAACGGGTTTTTACACACACAAACACACACACACACACACACACACACACACACACACACACACACACACACACACACACATATACATACATATACATACATACATAAATACATTCAAATATTCCTTTGAGTTTGATTTTGAGGTAATTATATTAGATGACATATACATGTATTTACATAGTCTAGATTATTTAATGGAAAGTATCTTCGTCTATTTGTTTTTGCGTATGTGCGCGTACGTGCGCGTACGTGCGTGTGCCCTCGCCCTCATTCCTGTACGTGACTATCGGAACTGTACAGGTTTATTTGCTAACCTTAAAACTATATACTAGTGTTGTATATTAAAAAGACTGACCGACCTGGACTCGGTGAGATCGTCTATTCTATAAATAGACAACACACGGCTGTCAATGCATGTAGCATTCAATATCCGGAACGCGAACCACACGATAATACATAGATCAAATATCGACGTTATGGTTAAGGTCGGCGTAGTCGAGTGGATACTTCGCTTTGAATGGTTCAAAATTTGTCTCCAAAACAAATGTATGGGTTCGATTCCCACAAGATCCACTGACGCTGTCTGACCTGTTTTTCATACTAATTACTCAAATGTCTTATTTTAATTTCTCAAATGTCTTATTTTAATTACATAACGGACAACACAATACACGCAAGAGGGTGGAATATATACATCTCATTCGGTACAGCTCTCACCCGAGGTGCTTGGGTCATAGGAACGAAACCCCTCGCTGACTCATTCGCCTATTTCGCCTCTCGATCTTTGGCCCACGATTGATATGGTATGAGTTGCCCTGTCTGTGGGAAAGAGCATATAAACGGTCTCTTTCTACTTATGGACAAATATGTTTCCTCTGAAGACTATAATATGACAGAATTGTCGATCATTAAGCCAAAATGGACCGGCCTCGGTGGTGTTGTGGTTAAGCCATCGGCCTTAAGGCTGGTAGGTATTGGGTTCGCAGGGCCGTACCCTGATCAAAGTCCTAGGGTCCACTACTTTTTATAAACAAATGAAACACTGCACAAATTAAACTCTGAGATGTGTATGGAGTTAAAAAAAGAAGAAAAAAAAGTGAGATTCTCAAGGGGGCAACTGCCCTGTATATGTCTGTTTATATTATGCATATGGATGACGTTTGCATCGATTAAAAAAATACAGCTCAATCACCTCAGTGCTTTCGTTGCCAACTTCCGGTGTAAACGCCATGTTGCATGATAGTCACCTAAAGCGATACTCTTAGCCCCGTCTGATAACAGTTTGGCTGCAAGGTAATAATAATAATAATAATAATAGCCACGTGGGTCTCAATCAATCAATCAATCAATCAATCAAATCCCATAGATATATATATATATATATATATATATATATATATATATATGTATGTATGCCATATATAAGTACCAGAACCCCTCAACCTTAAAGTAAATAAAAAAGATAGAAGGGTTTCACATATAACGTGAAGCGTCTTTTACTACCCTAGTTCCACACAAAAACTGACATCCTAATTTTAGAAGGACCCTGCACATGTTTCAAGTACAATTATAGTACCTGGTACATTGAGACTTGTTAAATCAATTTACAGGAATTTAGTAGCTATAGTCCTTCCCACTGGGAACACCTTTTTTCATGCTATGGAATTTACTACAAGTTATTGATTTCTGTGCCGATTGTTTTTATAAATTGTACACAAAAATATTTTTTAATTATTTCCAAAACACTTTTACTTTTCTTCTCACGTGAAATCAAATATTTACAAAAAAAAACCAAAAACAAAACAACCCAACCCATTTTTTGTAGAAGGATAGGACGGGACTATAGGTTAAACAACATTCTAATTCAATCTGCATATAACAAGAAATTTGATTGGCTAATCAAATCCATTTGCGGCAGTAAACCCAGCAATAACGCCTTAATTTTACGACAACAAGTTCTGTCATAATATATCTCACTGCTACTTTTTTCTGAATCTCCAAACAATATTCAGTTATATAGATCGTGACCTGACAGTTACAAGATTCTATCTGAAAATTTCCTAAAATTGAGTTATCTCGCTTATATGGTAAAAAAGTCCATTTAAACAATAAATAATCACAGAACATGAGAAATCATTAAAAGAATATATCTTATGGTTTATTAAGCGTTAATAAGCTCGCAATAACACAGATATAACTACCCAAAACGTCAAAAATGAGTGTTTGTGCACACATAAGCGTACGAGACAGGGAGCGAGGGTGGGGGTATCGGCTGACCTAGTTCTAGAGCAAAACTGAAATTCGGGCAAATATGATAAGAGATATTCGGGAAATGTGATAACCTGAGACCCTTTTACCATTTATTTTCATTATTCTAACCGCAAAATTAGTTTGCAACCCCCAATA